>NW_010337207.1:8298-20184 GCF_000700745.2 Antrostomus carolinensis | reverse complement strand
TGCTGAGGGTGGGAATGGCATCAGAATCGATCCTGTAACACATACCAAACATCGGGATTCCTCCACAGGACAAAGCTCAGAGAGCTCAGCCTTCCCTCGACCCTGCCCTGAGGCTAGAAGCACAAGGAAGAGAAAGCAGCTTTGCAAACACTCTGCCTAACCCTCCCTATTTATTCTAGGAAAGAAATCCAGACAAAAACTAAGCAGAGCTGAAGTGGCCTGAGCTGGACAGAGCAGTAGCTCATGTCCCTGCCAAAAAGTACATCTGATTTGCTGAGGGAGAAGGAGAGAAGAAAGCTGTTGGAGAGGGAGAGAGAGATTCAAACAGGTGAGTAACATGACAAGAGGTAGAAAGAATGACCTCGCTGGGAGAGAAAACAGTGGCAGGATGCCAAGAAGAGGGCACCAGCTCCTCACACTCACCTGCACGTTCTCTAACCTGAGGCAGAGTCTCAGATACTTCAGGAGCACTGCAGGAGGAACATGAGCCGGCCTCACCACCTTGTTACTGGTCACAAACCAGAGACTGTTGCTGGAACCCTGTCCTGAGCGGGGAAGGGGGAGAAACTCAGGGCAGACAGCAAACACACACAGGGGTTAGTTTTAGCAATGCACAGCCTCGTGCTAGTAGAAGTCTAACGTTAACCTGCTTGTTAACACCACAACCTGTCTGAGCAATAAGGGTTACCTCAGTCTGGCTCCAGATTCACACCAGCAAGACAGATTTCCAGACAGGTTCACACCTGACTGATGGGGAAGTAAGGAGGGAAAGTCCTCCAAAGCTGCGAGATGCATTTTGCTCTCAAATCTATCCCATCAGCCCAGGCTTCCTATGAACCACTGATGGCAGAACACTGCTTGGGAGATGGCATCTCGCGTAGAAAATGCCAACAAGGAGATGGGGACATCATCTTTGGACGACACTGGGGCTCCCCAGAAAAGCACTGCTCAACACATTAGGGAGTGTTTAGGTGGAGAGGTTAGACAGCTCCAGTTGATAGCTGTTTTAGAGAAGACAGACCCAGTGTGCTACCACAAAATACTCCAGCAGAAGGGAAATCCAACTGCCACCCAGAAACGTAGCTCCAGGAATTCGTAACTTGGCTTTTGGTACAGCTGACTGATGCTTTCAAAAGTGCTCAGTAAATAAGGCAATATGAAAGTGATCCAGACCACTACTGATGCCTGAGGAAGTTCTGTGGAGCAGAGAAGCCGACTGAAATCACACCGTGAAAATACTTCATAACATCTCTAAAATTAGCATGAGCTCAGGGCATGGGATCTAAGGACAGAACTGGAACACGACATTCCCATCTACACTGCAAGACAGACTGCAATTAAATCAGATCTGAGCTTCAACTTATTCACTGTAGGCACCATCTACCCTAGGACAAGGATTTCCAGAAGAGCTGAGAACTTCTTCCACCAGACCAACTGATGGAAACAGCATCAGCAAGAACAAACCATGGTTGAGGTGCTAACGATCTGAATTTGCTATTCAAAAATTTAAAAAAAGAGTCCTTGTGGTAGTTCTCAATCAAAAAAAAAACCCCAAAACCTTTAAATATCAGTGACTGCATGTGTGTGACTACAAATGTGTATTTGTAACATAGAAAAGATGTGATGCACTTCAATTGAGCAACACATTTTTGTGCCTCTTAGCTGGCTTAGGCTTTCTACTTTGCCAAAAATAGACCGAAGCAAAGAATGATTTCCACCAATATCACAAAGCACACCGCCAAAGTACAGAGGAGCCCTTAGGAAATACACCAGGCAACACAGGGGAAAGAGCATCGTTAAGTCAGTTTCTCTTACCTTTAACTTCAGTAAAATTACAAAGCAATTCATATTAACCTCAAGGAAATACTCATCAGATTCCAGAAGCCTTTGAGACAGGATTTTCAGATGCAAGCAATATCCAATAGATGTTTCCCCACTGCAAAGGACCAGCTTTTTTTTTTTTTTTATTTTGCAATTGCACCTATTTAAAGTGATTGTACAGCATCCAGTGAGGTGGCCAGGAGCTGAAGATGGGGAATCCAGGCCAACAAGAAGCTATTTCATGTGTTCACGCTGACCGTCCTTTCCATGCTGTGACAGTCACCACCACAAGTTGGGAGGTTCCTCGGCCACTCTGCTTTTAAACAAGGTAATTTCATCCAAGTGCCGCATGGGGACATCTCTGATGACCTCTGTCAAGTCCTCATGAAGCAGAGGGAAAATGACGACATTTAATGCAGGGCGGTCCGCCTGGAAACTAAATCAGACACAGGTTATTAGCCAAGGAGAAACATGAATTCTCCAGTGCAAGGGAAGGGGAGTGCATGGATATAGATCATGCAGTGGTGGGGGCAAGGAAAGGTTGTTCAGGAGAGGCAGCTGGATGTCAAGGTCTCCCACTCTCCTCTGTGTCAGCAAGGAGCACAGACCCCTTTTCAGGGAGTCTGCTGATCTGACATAAACCCAAATTGGGTCTAACACGGGGAGAGAAGAAGAAGTTTTAAAAACTAAATAAATAAATCACAAAATGCAGGTGTTCTTAGAGGTCCAGAGATCCTAAGAGCTCTGCCCAAAGCTGGGCAAGGTGCTCAGAGATAACAATTTAAACCACCTACAAACCATCGGCAAGTTGCAGAGCCATTAAGAAAATCAGGCCAGAGCAGTGCCAGGCATTCCCTCGGGGCTCAGCCTGGGATTATCACTTCAGGCTGGGTTGTTCTGCATGCAGAGTCTACACTCTGCAATTAGAGCACAAGCAAGTTTAGAAAACCCAGATCTGCAGATAAGCATTCAAGTGGGCACACACGTGCACACACACACACACACACACTGCAGCCTCCTTTGTAATCCCAGTTGCAGAAAACCTGTCTTGGCACCACAGGAATTTATGCTAACAGAAACACAAAGGACTATCCCTGTTTGCCACTCGAATTTTGGGTTCCAGTTTCTGAATTTATAGCCTCAGTCTTTTGGTCCCCTCTTAAGAGAACTCTGCATTCTCCTCCCAACTCTTCTTGCCAACATCACGCCACTGGGTCTGCCTTCCAGCACACATCCCAGACCTCGCAAGCGAGAGGCCTGATAGCACAATGAGAAAGGATCAGCGGGGTTAGAACTACAGAGCTGAGGAAGAGAACAGAGGAAGTTAAAACCATTTATACAATGTAAAAAGAGCCATACAAAAAAAAAAAGTCCAAGTCCCCATCTTGGTACTCTACATGATAGAAACCTAGTGAGTAAGAGAACGCGGAAGAAAATAAATGGTATTACTCAGTGTGGCATAACAAGAGTTCAGTCTTTTAAAGCTGGGAGGTAAAGGGAAGTTATGCTACAGCTTAAGAGTTACACCCTGAAGATTAAAAGACTTGTGACTATTAGCCCTGTGCCACCAAGATGCTTCCTCCCAAACCATGTGACAAGAGCCAGTTCATTATCACTCTAAAGGAGGCAGAGTCAAACTGGCAGCATCAGTCCCTTGAGGCTGAACCCAGTTGTGTAGGGTCGAAAGAGGAGTTCGTTGCTCAAACTTCTCTTAGACAGATGCGTGCCTGGAAAATTCCCAGCTCATCTCTAGCCCTGAAATGGCCAGATTTCTGTCAAACAGAGAGGGAACACATGGAGATTCAGCTGCTGGAAACACACATTAAAAACCCAAGGTAGCAATCCAGCCAGCTGAAGAAAAGACCACAAGAGACTGGCATTTCCCAGGGGACAGAAAGGATATTCCCATCCACAAATGATTTGGAGTAGAGCTTCCAAAAATGTAGCAGAGAACTCGTGTTCCAAGGCTAGTGGCTCAGTCCTGGTGGGTTAAACTAATTTGTCTGAAGCCAAGTAGCTGCAGGAGTAAGGATTTCCAGCAACAAAACTACCTGGGGCAATTTTATATCTTTCTGTATCACAGACCTGCCCCTCATGCCTAAGGGCTGGCAGAAAAGGACATCGCTCCTTGAGTGGATCTGGGGGCTTGCGTAGGAGCTGCACAGTTTCTGACTTGCACAGCACTGCCTACAAGAAATCAACCAGCAAACAGCCCCTGATCTGGGAGGCAGTTGGTAAAGTCTGCAGTGAAATTACATAAAATACAGCAAATGTCTCTTTGATAGTCCCTCCTCTGCCTCAGCTCTTCATGTTTCTTATCCAACACCACAGTCCTGCAGAGAAAATCATGTTAATACACCAAGTTTACTGAAGTTCAGCTAGGAAGAAACAGCCATCTCCCCAAAGGCAAAGAAATCTCTGCTTCTTTCTTTGTATATAGACTCTCCCAAATTAGATCTGCATGCTGCCTTCTCACCATATACAAAATTGTAGTTTATAAGCAGCCTTTACATGGAGCTATAAAAATGAAAACCTAGACAAGTTTACATGACAATCTGCCACCAAGACAACTGAAAAAAAAAAAAACCCAACACAGTAAGTAGACCTTCCAAAGAGGCTGGGTTTATATAAGCAGTTTGAACTTGATCTTAAAAAGAAAAAAAAAAGAAAAAAAAAAAGAAAGCTTTGTAATTTTCTCCCCCCCTCAACAGGAAACTGTATGTTACTGCAAACCTTGTAAATTCCATACCCCAGCAAGTTGACGCCGGAGAATTCTTTCCATGTACAATTTGCGTGATTTAAGGAAAAAAAAAAAAATCAAATGCACATGGTTCACTATTATTCTCAGCTAAATGTGCGTGCAAAGCCTCTCCTTTAACTGCCTGTTAAAAAACACCCTGATTTTAACGAGCAGCTGTCATAATGTTAAACTGGGATTAGCAGTTCCCAAAAGCAGCCTCCCTCTGCAATCTATGCTCCTTTAGTCCTTCCCCGGAAGGCAATTCCTTTCTTCATACACCTGTCCAGGTGGGCTAGATTAAGTGAGAAGCACTTAGAGCACTAGTTCGAAAGGCCCCAGGCATGGGGAGGAGATAACAAGAAGGGGAAGAGATTGAGTTAATGAGTTGCAGAATAGCTCCTGTAATCTTCTTGACGGTTCTTTCCTCATTCCACACCTGGATGGACTTCAAACTGGATCTACCTCTGCAAGCACATGGCTTGTAAAATTAAAACCCGAAGGACAGAGAAGGATGTCGACCTGGGGAGACAAAAGAGCTGCAGTTTCAGACATGAAACCCTGCTTTTTTTTTTCCAAGGGAAAGAAGCCAAGGATATGCTTGCTTGCTCTCTCCTACAAAACCTCCAGACTAAACTCATCACGATTAATTAAATGAAAGCAAGTTTTCTAGGGAACTGACTAGCAGCCCCTTCAAAAAAGATCCTTTAATCAGAAACAACCACTGGGATAACAAAGAAAATACCCCCCCCACACACACATTTTCCAGCATAGCCTCTGGTCCAGCAGACTCAACACCAAACCAACAGCCACCCAGAGGGAACTTTTACAAGGAGGTCTCTGAAGTGTCCTCATTTGGATGTGGACACATAGTGGGTCAGGCTTCAGCAGCTGGCTGGAATCATCCGTGGAGCTGGGAAATGAACAGTGAAGCACACCCCATATCACAAATTTCTCCTGGTACCAGCAGAGGTATAACCTCACTCTACAGTTAGATCTTGAACGGGCTGCATGTGGCTGAAAGGGTTAATGGTGCTTTGTTATTTCCCTCCAAAATTATCCCAGAACAGGTGTGGACTGGACACAGTAAGGTTATTTTCAAGTGAACAGCTTGGTAAATAGCCTAACACTATGGTCTCAATTACTTCAAACCAGCGTGGCAGGATCCAATATGTAGGTCAGGGACAAAGTCAAAAAGAAAGAGAAAGAGTCTGAAGCAAGGCTGCACTTTGATCAGATTTCCTCGATTTTAGCAAGACAAGAGAGTCACTCCCTGGAATGAATGCAGTTATCTCCTGGTAAACACTCTCAGTGTGTGTTTTCAGACATACCTTTCCAGAGAGACCAGTGAGTCCCCAGAACTCCACCTGCTGATAGAGCTAAAGGGCAGCCCAGAGCCACAGCAGAATCCCACCAGCCAGCCTCCAACGCTGGATCATGCTCCCCTGCAACACTCTGCACCACACACCCCAGAAGACAACAGCTCTGCTGCGTTAGGTGCTCCTCAAACTTACCTTCCCTTACTTGTAGGAAAGGTAAGCATTTGGGACTGAAGAATGTGTTTCCCCTTGAGATTTCCAGAGAAACCTAAGAAAAGCCCTCTGCCAAATTCAGATGTTTCAGCACATCCCACTGCACAGAAGCTGGCAAGCAGGAATAAGGGCACACAAGGTGGTATCATTAAGCTCTGGCAACAAAAGCAGCACACACCAGATAAAACAAGGAAATACGGTGTATCAGGAGTGGATCGAGGCCAGATTTTTGAACTCCATAAACTAAGATGAGCTTATGGGAAAAGAGGCTCTAGAGAAGGAAAGTAAGGAAGGAAAGGAAAAGCTTGACTTGGGGGAACAGAGCAAAGCAGGGACAGAGATGTGGACTCTGGTTTGCACAACTCCCACAAATGCAGACCAATCTCTGCTGCAGTCACACACCTTCTCCCCCCTCCATTCAGCCTTCCCCACAGGCTGGTGAGCTGCTTCTGCAGAGGTACATGTTTCCCAAGAGAAGATAATTCAGACCAACTCACTTTTGGCCCTGTAAGCAGCTCTTTCACCTACACACATAAAAACCCTGTTAATCCTCTGCCAGGCACAGCAGAAGTCTATTTTCACTGGAAGACTTGCTCACATCTGAAAATTGAAATGTGGCATCTGCCATGAAAACTTTAGCCAGGTTACCTGAGCCAGGCTGGAAAATCCCATCCCTGAAGCACGAACAGAGGAAGTGCCAGGACAAGCTGGAGCAGCTGACAAGTGGCATGACCCAACACACATGCACACACTTTGCTCATTTTTTTGGGGGAAGGACAGACATACACTTAGAATTTGTTCCACTGAACTCAGCACCAGGGAACTGCAAAAGCTCCCCTTGCTTACAGCAGCTGCCAATAGCGTAAAATTAAGCTTCTCCAGAACATCTCCTGGCCATGACAAAGAAACTGCAGGTGGGATTCCCCCAGGACCCTTTCTCTGTCAGCAGGGAGGACCCTTGCCCCCACTTATCCACCAAAAGCCTCTCAAGAAGGGTCCAAAGCCTCCAGACACTGACTCTAAACAGGCCCAATCCTTACTGTCATTCTCACTTCCAACCCTGCTGGAGTACCAGCCCTGAGCCGGCTTTATTTTCTAACCTCAGAAATGGACTTCAAAAGCTCCTGAGGAAACCTGTTGTGATTGCTCAGGTTGCTCAGAACTCCATACAAGGAGATATTTCCTCCATAAAATGTTTTCCTTTAAGAGTGTCGTCCATCCCCTCACATCTACAGGGACAAACCGGCATTCTCCCAAGGCCTGCGATTTCCTCTCACCTTCAGTCCCATCACTACAGCCTCCAACCTGAGGCAGAGGGGTGTAGATGTGGCTCTGGATGTCATTCACACACAACACTGCCAACTCACCCACTATCTCCAACACAGCATCCTCTGCCACTGCATCGTGTCACGGGGAAGGAGCGATCCATGTCAGACTCAACCCGAGTAGAGCAAATTACACCTCTCTACTGTGGTTTCTCTCTGCAAGGCATGAATGACATCCTGCTACTTCTCCTCTGAGCTGAGGTTTATATCAAACGTGCCTACAGACTGAGGTTCTGATGTTATTTTGCCAGCTGAACTCTGCATCGCTCAAATGTGACCGGACAATTAGAGGGGGAGGGAATAAGAACCCAAAGAGCGATTCCAGAGCGCCCGGACATGTCCTAGGGGAGTGCTCTGCCAGAGCAAGCTGAAAGTTATTTCCTAATCTTTTCCACAAATTAAAAAGCTACTGCACTAACTGCTCAATTAGATTTATTTTACTATGGAAATGCTTTAAAGCTGCAGTTAATGCTTCCGTTCAGCCTTTTACACCCTCATGAAGAGAAAGCACGACAGTACTATTCCAATATTATTTCTCAGCCAAGAGAGAGAGGACACTCCTTGAAATCTATTCCATGCACAAACCCATCTACCCTCTAAGGAAGGTTTCAGGATTGAATTCTCTTCAAAAGACATGAGCCAGCAGTTAGAACAAGCCATTTGGGTCAACCACAGGAATGCATTTAAGAAAAGGGTATGTTAGTACCCCCGAAAGAAGATACATTAATATGCCAAATTGGGGATGGTCCCACAAGCTGTGCTGGCTTGTAAAGTATTTGAACCCACCCATAAACAACATCCCTGGTAGATGCAAAGGTGTCCAGGCCACACCTCAAGCAGAGTCAGCCTTCGCCAAGCCCGCCAAGGAATTCTTGGGTAACGCAAGCTGACAAGGATGCAGTTTGTTATTCAGTCTGTGACAGAATGATTCAGGGGTTTCTAAGAGCAGGAAATGAAACAGACAATGAAAGCTGGAACAGGATGCTAATGATTCACTACACCAGCCTAGCGATACATTAAGTCTTCTGCAATCAGACGCAGGACCCGAGCCCGCAACATGCTTAGGCTAGCGGAGTGGGGTTGGCAGCTACCCTGCTGGCTCTGGGATCCAGGAAAGCCAGTGGTGGCCTGAGAGGGACTTTTTTTCAAGGTCAGAAAGAAGAGAAGGTGGTGGAAGGGATGCAAAAGACAGCTTGAAAATCTCAAAGAAGCCCTAGGTGGCAATACCAGCTTTTTGCAGTGTCAATACAATTGCAGCAGGCAGGTGGGCAGCACAGGAGGGACGCTGGAGGACTCTCCTGAATTCAAAGATGATCTTGCACTCACTTGCTGCCCTAACAGCCCCCTCCCACACAATCTAACCTCAACAAGGATCACCCAAAAGGGCTTTTCTGAAGCTGAGCCCACAATGAGCATCCAGGCAAGAGGAATACTGCAGGGATACCCAGGGCAACAGCAAGAAGGGAAGGAGGAATGCTTAGCTCCAAGGTGAGCAAAAATTCCTTTGTGATAGTTCAGCCCTGTGCTAAATGCCAGGAGAGGGACTGGCTCATTTCCAAACACTCACTTTCACCCTCATGCTCCCACCTGGAAGCCCTATTTCTGCAAATGAATCCCAGGAGAGTGCTTCATCCCTTCAGTGGCTCTCACAGCCACACAGGGCCACTGGAATCAGCAGTTTCAGAAAAGGTGAGATCCAGCCAAGAGTTTCATGTTAAAAAAAGGACAAGAACAAGCAGGGTGAAATTTAGGTAATGCTACTGAAGTTTGAATAATAAGATCTAATTCAGACTGAAAGAGCTATTCCTGGAAAGTGGCAGGAGTCCTACTGTGAAAGTCAGTTCAAACTAAGCGGTGCTCATACCCGACACAGGCAGAGGAAGGGAAGTTCAGTCAGTGTTTCTCTTTCTCTGGGTCTTGGATGCCCAGAACAGGTAGATTGTCCTAAAACAGTAAAATTCTCTGCACTTTCACTGGTCAACCCTCAGTCACCTGGGTCACACACTCACTTGGCAAAGCCATTTGCTGGAGACAGGTAGCCACCACGGCTAGGGGAACAGGGGCAGAGAGCTTGAGCTAGGACTGCCAACTCCTGACCCCAACCCCACAGCTCTCAGGGGGTGCTGTGCCAGGACCCCAGCCAGCCCCAGCCCCCTGCACCTTCTCTCAACAGCTATCAGACCCCAGGAGATTAAAACAGCACTTTTGGGAGATGTGAGCAGCTGAACCCAGCTCCCCACCCACCTCCCCAAAACACACTTCAGCTGCACCATGATCTTTTGCTTCCTGACCACGCTGTCTACCGCGGTTTAACATGGATTGCATTTCTGTAATCACAACTCACCTCTGTACCTTGACACTTTCCCCCTATGAATGAAGAATCCCTAATGACACCATCCTTTCAGAGATTTTTTATTTTGCTTTGTTGTTTGTTTTTTTTTTTTAATTGTTGCTTTCTTGATCTTTTCCAAGGTGTTTTTTCAAGGACTTTTCACAGGCTTGTATTGTCTGGTGTTGTAGAGTCCTTGGAATCATTAGAATGATAGAAGCTATCTAAACACTTCAGCTAAAACCGACAAAATTCTAAAAGAACACACTGGAAAATAAAATCTGTCCTTGAGGCCAAGGGGATATTTGCCAAAGCATTTCCTATCCCCTCTTCCAGCCTGTTTTCTCCTTGTAAGCTTCACCAGGAAAGCAACTTCTGCACATTTGCAAAGTGCCTACTAACCACACCATGTAGCCGTGCAATCCTGAAGTCATCCAAATTCCTTGCCCGCAAGATTTCTGGGGCAGAGAGAAATACAGGCTTATAAATATGATTATTTAGCATGCAAGACATCAGTAAGCAGTGGGACACCTTCCAGAGGTCACAGCTCCATCTACTGACTATTTAATAAAATAACAGTCGGGAAACCCTCGGGGAAAGCTCTTCGAAGGTCCTCCCAGACCCGGCTTTGCACACACAGCTCTTTGCAAGCATTTAAAAAGAATCCCAGCACAGCAATTCAGCCCAAAAGGGAGAAGGAAATCTCGCTTTTCTGCAAAGAAGCCTCTTTGCACAGCAACAAGTTTGGTGTCACGCTTGAACCTACAACTGTGGGTCCACTAATTGTGGTATTTTAGTGTTTCTGGAATTATCGCTGCAATGGTTTTAACAGAAAAGTTATTTGAATAAAGACAACAGACGCTTGGAGCTGAGCACTTTGGCAAAGTTAGGATCCAAGCATAAAAGGGAAAACATTGTGTTCGCTAGATCTGCTGCTATCTGTAGTGTGGCAGCAGCTGAGCATCATGTGATAGGGAAAAAAAAATGCTATTTTAGAGAGAAACTGAGCTGAGACCACTGTCACATGTGAAATCTGAGGAAGATCAGGGAAGTGGATATGGATCACTCAAGCCACATCTCCCACTCTAACCACTAGGCACTTATGTGCACACAGTCTCTCCCTGAACCATAAAGGACATTCCCCCTCCCATTCACACAGAAGAAAAAAGAATAAAGAAAAACACTGCAATGATTTATCTGCCCAGAGGGAAACAGTCTTCTCTAAAGCTCAGAGGAGACCTTGCCCTTGCAAGCCTCTTGTTTGCTGATGAGGGCTCCAGATGAATGCTGTTCTGCTTACTCTGTTTCATTGCAAAACAGGCAGCACCAAATCAGAAGCTTCTAGTGTCTTAAATATGTAAACTAGTTTGTCCCAAAGAGCAGCAAACTTCAACCAGAAAACTGCCCACAAGAAAGCTGGACACCACAGAGCCTGGTTTAGAGCTGTCACAAGACTAACAGACATGAGAACAACTCTCTTTTCAAACCAGCAGGACAGAAATACATAATACTATCCTTATTTTACAGTTAAAGGGAAGAGTTGAAGTATCAGTTCAGGCTTTAAGCCACTGGTGTGATGCAGGAGATTTAATACCCAAGCTCCCATCACTACACCCCATATATACACCATATATACACCATCTTCCCATACATCTCAGCAGCTGAAACCAGCCTGTTCTCCCCAAATCTGTCCCAGCCTCCCCTGTGATGTGAACCCTTCTGTGCACCCAGCACTGCACTACATTGCATTTTCAAGCCCTCCCAGCTCTACCACCTGCAGCAAACTACCAGTTCATGCCCAGCCCGAGGCCTCTCCAGTTCCCACTCACTTTTTTCCTCTCTTTTTAGAGGCATTGGGAGAAAGAGAGTCACTCTGGCCCCAGCTCCCTGTTCAAACACAGCCATCACTTGGTTGCTCTCAGCCTAAACAAGACCATCTCCATAGTGCTTAAAACAGGAACTCTGACCCTTAATGGGATCTGAGGAATATGGATCAATTCCCCCAGCTCAAGAAAGGGAGTGAACAAAGAAAGGCTCACAGCCTTGCCTTCCCAGCTCTCATCTCCTCCTTCCCACCCACTCTCCATGTTTTTTCCCCACAAACATAACATCTACACAAATTCCAAACTGGGAAAAAAAAAA
>NW_010337207.1:0-8259 GCF_000700745.2 Antrostomus carolinensis | reverse complement strand
CGTGCTGCCCACGGGGCCCTTCCGATGTAAAGCCTGGATTAAAGAGCCACCAGCAGCACGTTTCTAGAGGAAGCCACGCTGCCTGAACTAGAGCCTTATGCACAGGTTCAAGCCATGAACTAGCTCACACGTGGATTTTACTGCACGTCTCTTTGCTCGTGGAGTAGCAGACAAAATGCAGTTAAGAGAAGGTCAATTCCTATCCCATCCGAAGGCACATTTGTGCAAGAATGAGAATGGGATCACTGGAAAAGTCACATGGTTAAAGACTCGCTGATAGCTCGTGGAGGACTCCAGGCTTTGCTTACACATCATTTTCTGTATTTTGTTCCTTCCATTTTATTACTAGAGACAGTTGCATGAGAACAGGATCTTTGTTGCTTAGGGGAGCATCTGCTCCCACTGCTTATCCTCCTCCTGAAGTCGTAATCTTACGTGACATCAAAATCATTTCCAGAGCCACCAATTACAATGCCATAGGAGATTACGACTTCAGGTGTAGAATTTGCAGTGGGAGCAGATGCTGTCTTAAAAAAAAAACAAGAAAAACCCCCCAACACACTTCAAAAAATCCTGTTTTCATACAAAAGTCTCTATTAATAAAATACAAAAGAAGAAAAATAGTATGACAGCCAGAACTGTTGCTAAATATAAAAATAGTTTTTTAACATTTCCACAAGGCATCAGCTGCTCTTTGGAAAGTTCCCAAGGTTTAAATTATTAAATGGTACAGAACGTAGTGAGAATCCATCCATGACATAGAAGAAGAGGGAGAAATGACTGCAGAACAGTGTATTTCTGCTCAGTGAGTGGACATTAAAATTTTGGCCAGTGCTGCAATGGCATTTCAGAGGGGAGGGTAAAATAAAAAATGGGAACTGCGGATTCTTGTTTCTTTCTAAGGATCCCCAAAGCACAACTGAAATCAACCAAGAAATGTTTTTTACAGATATGAAGCCCTGTGAAAAACAAAGAATCCTTGTCACATCACAAGGAATTTACTTATATAGTTCCAACAATCACTATCCCAGAAGGACACAGAGCCTTTTAGAGGCAGTAACAAACAATCTCGTGTGCAGTTGGGTAGGTAGCTAATATAGTCATAGGCTCTTCTGGAGCTGATCCACGGAAACAAGCCAAGTGTAATAAGTCAGTTTGAAGATGGAGAAAGGCTTGGGGGGAGGAGCACCCTTTAGGATGCAGTAATAATGCTGTGTGATTTGAAATTTTTATTAGAGCTTAACAGGGTAAAGCAACAGTAGGTGACAAAGAAAACAAGACTGAAGGCGGAGAACAAGCCTTCTAGAAAAAAAAAAATATAAATAATGGAAAGTCTGTTGCATGGGAAATATTTTGCAAGATGACTGCCACTATTAGAAGATTTCCAAATGCCAAGCGTAATTAAAAGCTCTCTTTTCAAATGCAGTTCACGGCTCACACACAAACGTTTCCCACCACGTGAGCCTCAGAACGCTGCAAGGGGCCAAGCAAAATGCATTTAAGAACTGCCAAACGTGCAAAGGCAGTTTGTACCAATTCTTTCCCCCCACCCCCCTCCAAGAAAAACCCTTCACAACAACCCTTTAAAGGCTTTGAATTGCTGCTGCCAGAGGATTATCAGTAAGTGACATTTACAAGTGATTAGAGGACAGAATTATCTTAGTCACTTGTGGGAAAGGAGGAAAGCTTCAAGGTCAAATCTCTCAGTACTTAAAATGTCGGCAGATGTTTTGTTTACACGAAAAGTGTCATTTGATTTATGATGGAGCTTTACATCCAGAACTTCAACTCAGCCAACGGAACTGCAGAGAACATGGGTGGGAATGGAATAAAAAATTCATCTAATACCTTCAAATATTTCACTGATTCACTCTTATTAAAATAAGAGGCTAGTTCATGTGCCAAGCAGTTACACAGTACCTATTAGCTTCTTGGAACAAGTGCTCCAAGCCATATAAACCTTGTCAAGCAAAGAAATGGAGATAAATCTTTAACAGCTCCAGAAATCCCACATCAACCCCTTTCCGCACTCACCTCCGGACAATAGATTGCTGGAGATTTTTACAAACGGTAAGAGATTCTCCCATAAACATGTGGCACATGATGACCTCAAGGCAGTTGGCCATGAATGACATCACTGCGTCAGACTGCAGAGTCCCACTCCGGGAGACGATGCAAAGGCGCTGAAGAGAGGAGCAATGACTCAGTGCCTGGAAGAACTGGGCGCCCGCACAGAAGTAGGGCTGTTCCAGCCTGTGAGAATAAACAAAAACAAGTCAACGGGCAATTCATGCACTTTCAGACAAGAGAGAAGACAGCACCTTCATGGAGGGCACCAGTGTCCCCCATTGCTTGTTTCTCTTACACACACAATAACCTTCTACCTGCCTGTGCCAGCAGGACAGCGTAACAAACCCCATACTGCAAGCTCAGACCTCTTGCTTGCTAGTTACTCCTGAACGGTGTGTGTTAAAGGACAAGGACACAAAGAGGCAGAAAGGCCCTTAACTGCAGAATTCCAGCGCCCACAGGGAGTAACTCTGGTTTTGCAAGTTTCCCACAAAGCATCTTGGGTAAAATGGGCTTTAGGTCTGACCAGCAGATCCATTCTGGTCTTACGACAAACACAGCCTGGATTTTGCTACCTGACATCCACAGATCAAACTGGTCACCGTCAGTTTACAGCCCAGAGAGAAGCAGGCATGAAAAATTGACAATGCACACATGGTGATGCTGAACTTGGGCCTCTGAGCCAACAGAGTGACCACAACCAGCCCTCCTGGGCCAGAGGATGGCAAAGGATCAAAGCTACTGCTCTCCCATGGGAAGAACCACCATCATCAATTCAACTTCTACCTTAAAACACTTGGCCCAGAGAAGAGAGACAGGATACTCTATCATGGTTATTCACACTCTTTTGTGTCACAGCCTAGAACAGGACAACAAAATGACGTGGTGAAGCCATATCTGACCAACATGGGGTCCATGTTTTAGCACAACTGGATGACTCCCTCACAGAAACCAGCCTGTGGGAAGCAGAACTTGCTCAAGGCCAGTGTCACCAGGAGAGTACGTCTGCTTAGTGCAGATTTAATACAGGGCCTCAGAGCACTTGGGAATCCCAGTCATTGGGTCAGCAAGACCAACAGCTCCAAGAAGGTCAATCCATTAGGTGCTAACAAGCTCTCAGTCTCAACCTGATCTGGATAATCTCTGCATAGGCTTTTGTAGTACATGGGGGTATCTCAGCAACTTAATCTTGTTAATTGATAAATTCTGTCTGAGCCTGCCACTGCTGGTCAGGTGGTACTGCCTGAAGAGATCCTCACAGCTTAACATTCATATGAAGGAAGTGGGAAGCCTCTTCAATTTTTTCAGCAGCGTTATTGGTCCGTTATAAGTTTAGGACAAGAAGCACAGAAGGTCCCACAACCTCATCGCAGGTTTCTAGGTTAATCTCTGACGTGCCAGCCATACTTGCAATACTGCCTTTCACTCACTAGATGACAATGTTGCTTTGGAATAGCCTCTTAAACTAGTTCCTCAGCCTGGAAAACAGGGAGGGGGGGGAAAAAAAAGGTAGAAGTAACAGAGAATTAGTCAAATGGAAAGGAAACTACATTGTCAGGAGGAAGTGCTGAACATTAAAATCCTCTTAAACCTATATAAAACCTTAGACTTAAGAGAGAACATCGACAGCTTCCATGGAAACGCCTGGCTGTTACAAGGAAACATCCTTGTGTATCCTTCATTCAAGGCTCTGCTGCCTCTTATCTTTATCACTCTTGGCCTCCATTTCAAAGTCTCTGGAAACTAAAGGGCTTAGATTTCGTGAAAGCAACACTGCACACCCAAACCTCTTTCCCCACATCTCAGTTCTTCCACAGTATTTAGTCTCCTGAAGGTTAATGATACATTCATGTGGCCCAAGCCATTAAGCAACTGAATTTCCAGCAGCTCACATCCCTTGGATGAGGAACCAACATGCTCCTCACCTGTTATAAATAGGAAGTAGTGGAAAATGAAAACCCTCCTGAGGTGTTTTAACCACCCTGGCTCCTTTCACTATTGCAACAGATCAGGTACAGACACACAAACACTAGTCTCAGCTGATTGCAGTCGCACTGTCATTGTGATCACAGGAGCGACCTTGTCATCACCACTGTTAGGCATTTTAGACCCATGTTGTGAACAGAGGATGACAACAGGACTGACAGATCTAGCAGTTTCACCAAGAAAAGCTTAGGGGGAAAAAAAAAGCATCTTTCTCAAGTAGTAACATTTGTGTTCAGATGGACTGATGCAAGGAAAACAGTCACAGTTCGTGCCCTTTGCTTTCAGAATCACACTTTGGCTACCATGAAGCTCCTCTATGCACCCTTTAGGATCAGACCCTTGGTACGAACCTTTAGTTTGTCTGGCTGGTGTTCCTTTCTTGGTAGGATCCTTTAGAACCTACCAAGAAAGGAACACCAACCAGACAAACTCTAAATTTTGGAATGTTTTCAATATATTATCAAGAAAAATAAAATAAAGAGGCAAGATTTTAATACAAACCAAAGGCAGAAAACCATTTCAGTGGAAAAATCTACATTATCTAGACATTGTAGAAGTCTCTTCCTTCCTGGAAATTTAAGAGATGTACATGTACACAAAGCCAAAAAGCGAGCAAGGCTGTGTAGTATTTAACCTAGCCCTGATGGGCTGCTAGCTCCCAAATATGCAGCATCCACTTTTCCTTATCTAAGAGGAAGGCAGTTGCAGCATAGACACTTTTTGCTCTTAAAACACTGGTTAAAGGGCATATCCTGTGCCCTCAAGGACAGCATGCAATGCCTTCCCGTTCTCCACAAGTCAGGAAGGAAAGTATCCAGTTTTCAAGCCATTGCAGCTACTTTTGACCAGAACAGGAACACTCAGTTTTCACAGCAGTCACATCAAACCACACACTACATTTCTGGAGATCCACAAACAAAATGGAGATGTTCAATGGCAGCCCCTCACCTGAGATCTCTCAAACACTTGCAGTGTTTCAGCATGTCCATGAGAGCAGACATATAAACCACTTTCCCCATCATGCCCAGGTTGGCCAACGAAAGAGTCCGTAAATGCTGGCACTGCAATCCAACGTTAACAAGCCCAGAGCCAGTAAGAATATTTGGCAGTTGTGCTAAGGTGAGGCTCTGCAAATAAGTCAATTGGCTAATGGCAGCCACCTCTGAATCCCCCACGCTTTGTGCCCGGACACAAGGAGGCAACGAGTTCCGAATTGCTGGCTCATTGCGGGGCATGGCAGAGGAAAAACTAGACCCAATTATTTCCAAGGTTTCCAAAAATCGAAGGCTTCCCATCAGAGCCCAGAATACTGATGACTCTATCTTCTGATTTGCCTGGGCTGCTAAGTTCCTCGGATATGTCTGTATCCCAATCCGAACTTTCCTTCCAAATGTTTGGGGCACCAAATTAGAGGCCGTGGGAGGCTTTTCCACATTTGCAGCAACATCTGTGATGGAGCAAACTGGCAGTGCTAACGAGAGCAGGTGCTTTAGCCTGGACAGCAGCTGGCACAAGTGATTCCCTAAGCTTTCGGAGCTGTGATGGTGAGCTGCAGAAAGGTTGAGGTGTCTCAGGTTGCAGCAAGACACTACCAAGCTTTCCAAAATGCTACTGTCAATATCATCTTCTGCTTTTCGAAACAAGGACTCTGGAGCCAGACAGTGAATGCAGCCACTGAGATTCAAACTGGTCAAGCTTTTAAGATCCTTCCCACCATTAATAACCCTCTGGATCAGGTGACCACCAGATAAGGTGCATCGGCTAAAGCTGAAGTAGAAAGGGTTGTTGAACTTCAAGTGTTGCAGGAGCCCAGAGCCATTAATCCAGGCTTTGGGCAATTGTAAAGCATCCAGACGTACATTTCGAGCCATAGAGTCCAGGAGGTTTTTAGTGGCTCCCGTCTCTGCAAAGCTACCAGGGGCAGAAATAAGGAAGGCGTGAAGGTTCTCAGGTGTCCGATCACTCAGCACCGCCAAGTACAGCCTCACCACCTCCTGATTAACGTAGCCAGGAGCCAGCCTGGCATAGAAGACGCGGAGGTTCTGGTAATGGGGCACATTGCTCTCACCTACCATTAGCTGCCCAGAGAGCATAAAACCTTCTCGTGAGCGATCAAGGATCTCAAAATAAAGCAGCAGTTTCTCAAGGCTAGTGCAGCACGGAACGACACCATATGACGGCGTGTAAAGGGTTTGCTTCAATTCCGAGACACGGCTAAGAGTGGCTTTACACTCACTGCTCAGCTGACTGGCATCGAAACCTGGGTTCACATCTATCGCCAGGGAGCGCAGGTGCTGGAGCGTGGACAGCATCTTTGAGAGACGGAGAGAGGTGACGTGGCACCCAGACAAGTTCAGTTTGACCAGGTTCTTGCATCGTGTTACGTGATCAATAGTGGAGCTGGGCAGCCAATAGCACCCAGCCATGTTCAGCTGGTAAATCTCTTTTCCGATATCCCTCATCAGTTGCTTCACTTTGTCTTTGTTTACCTGTACTCAAACAAAACCACATTCAATGAGATACACGGCAATGGTGCGTACTGACTCAGTTTCCCATCTGACGATGGGGATAACAGTGGTTAGCACTTAGATTACGTGGCTCATCCAAAGGTCTCGGGATGCTAGCACAGTCTAAGAATTATTATGCTACTGGTAGCTGGCTTAGTCTGCCATGCTTTGGGCTCTTATGATTATATTTCTTTTAGCTTCTTAGTCTGTGCAGTTCTGTGTTACTGACTGTGAGGCCAAATCTGTTCAGCAACTGAGAGTGGAATGGAGGACCATTTCCATTTTCTAAGAGCAAAGCTATTTCAGCAGAACTAGCCATCTACAGAAACTCAAACTGAAAGAAATTCCAGTCTCCTTCATCCAGTTTCCTCTTTTGGAAATGAGTAAGAGAGGCTTCCCCTTGCCTGCACTTTGTGATACAGTCCTCATAAAACATATCACCCTTCATTCTCAAGATTTATTTTTGCTATAACACATATAAAAATTCTGGCTTAGCTGACTGCATGCCTGACAGCAATATGCACCCGATTTTTTTGCAGAACAATGTGGAAAATGTATTTTGAGAAAACGGTAACTTTGCACAACCACAGCTACAAATGGAAAGTCACGTTTACTTTCATTTTAGTTTCCAGAAACACAGAGAAGGTAGTTTTCACTGACAGTATTTTATGTAACTAAGGGAACACAGAGCTGTTCTAACAAAGCATTCTGGAAAACAAATGCTTTTATAAAACAGTTTATTGTTTATTTGGTTTCAGAGTTCAAGAGCAGTTCATTTATGCAGACACACTGGAAAGTTCTACTTCTTGGCATTTTTCAGAAGTCAGATTTGTCTTCATAGCTAACAGAAGAAGCAAGCTACTCTCCCCACCTTATAGTCTTTCTGAAGTAAAACCGTATGGGTTAGACTCTTGTCAAGGCAAAGCGTTGCAAGTTTCCTGCAGGTTCTCCTGACGTTCAGGACAAGGTCTGTGCAAGGGACATAGCTGAGGATGTGCAAAAGGATCTCATCTGAGAACTCCATCAAATTGACTCCGTTACTTTCCTCCTCGCTCTCCCCACTTACAATCTCCTGTGGGGGAAAAGGAAGAAACAAGAAAAAAATAAAAGCTACTAGCTTGGAAACTTCAGCAAAACTTGTGAGAAAACAGAAATCCCGAGCTTCATAAGGATTTATAAAATGAGACAAAACAAATGCTTGAATCTTTAAGTACTTTCATCTGCAGGAAGAAACCGAAAGCTTTCCCTTAGAAGACAAAAACTCCAGCTGAACTTCAGACAATATAGAGGTAGTGCAAAAATTCGCACAAAGCCACGGTACCTTCACTCGCTCTAAAGTGAGGAAAAAACAACATTTACAGTCCTTCCACTTTTGGCACTTACTTTGCAATTGGAAAGTGAGTGTCCCCGATTCTTTCTAAATATAACACAGCAGTCTCTTTCTACATCTTTCCTCTAAGTGCCATCCATTTCAATACCCTTAAGAGTTATATAACCATATATATATATATATAGACACACACAAACAAAACTGTAGTCTAGCATCAGACCACCCATAGCTCTGCTGCAATACACCTCACCGATATGAAACCACACGGCTGCCAGCCGGGCTCTGAAGGGGACACGGGAGCCCTTTTGCTCCCCAACCCCATGCTCCCCTCCTTTGACACCGGGGTGACATGAGGCACCCCAGCAA
>NW_010337206.1:0-3468 GCF_000700745.2 Antrostomus carolinensis | reverse complement strand
TCAGTGGTGGGCAGCAATAGGACAAGGGGCAGTGGGCAGAAGCTGGAACACAGAAGATTCCACTTAAACATAAGGAAAAACTTATTATGAGGGTGACAGAGCACTGGAACAGGCTGCCCAGAGAGGTGGAGCAGCCTCCTTCTCTGGAGATATTCAAAACACGTGTGGACGCTTTCCTGTACAACCTGCTCTAGGTGAACCTATTTTGGCAGGGAGCTTGGACTAGAAGACCTCCAGAGGTCCCTTCCAACCCCTACCATTCTGCAATTCTGTGAATCTGACAGAAGCCAGTGAAGTTTCTTCACACTACAAGGGAAAGATTTACCCGAGGCAAAGGGAAATAAAACTATGGATACAAGATTTAGTGGCTTTGGAGTTTTCAAGAACATGTCTGCCTGCAGGGCAAAAGATATTTGGACTGAAACAGAAGACATGAAAGAAATGGAGAACAGGTTCAAGACAATGTCACATTTACAGAGTGTCATGGTAAAGAAGAAATTTCAGGAACAAGAGAGGATTCTTGAGTCAGTTGTCTGCCTCTTGAGATACCAGCAGAAAAAGGCTAACTGAAAGTTACAGTTTAGCAATACTCTTGCTTATATCCAGGTAAAAAAATTATGCCTGATAATTTAAAAATAGCTACTTGCATAATAATTCATTAATGACATAAGAGAAGAAAAAGTGAGTATGGCAGCAACAGAAAGATTGCTGGTTAAGTACAGCTGTTCACAGGGAACCGAGACACTCATCTGGCTGATTCAATATTTTTAAATTTTTACTCGCTTTCAGCAGACTATTTATATAGAGTAATTCTTTGCTCTTTGTACACCAAATCACCTGTCATATTGTGAATGATGAAAATTTTCCCTTTGCCACAGTAGGTACTGTTCATCTTGCTTTTACTTGGCCTTCAGAGTTGAACTGTAATAACAAAATTACTTATACCACCACTAAGTGTTCAAATGCTCCCATGAATCTAATTCACTGTTTCCCTCCTCTCTGTCTGATTTCCTAATTTCCTTGGCAAGTGTATTGGGTCTGGCTGCAACGGAGTTAATTTTCCCCATAGCAGCCTCACAGTGCTGTGTTTTGAAAGGTGCTGATAACACACCAGTGTTTTGGTTACTGCTGAGCAGTGCTCGCACAGCATCAAGGCTGTCTCTCCAATATTTCCCACCTTCCAGTAGGCTGGGGACATAACCAGGACAGCTGACCCAAACTGACCAAAGGGATATACCATACCATATGATGTCTGCTCAAAAATAAAAGCAAGGGGAACAGAGGGGGAAGGGGGGGCATTTCATTTTTACGTTATATCCTCCAGGAGTAACTGCAACACATACCGAAGCCCTGCTTCCCAGGAAGTGGCCAAACATCGCCTGCTGATGGGAAGTAAATAATAAATATTTTGTTCTTTTGCTTCTGCTCACACACAGCTTTGCTTTGTTTCTGTTAAACTGCCTTTTGTCTCGACCCACGAGTTTGGGGTTTTTGTTCCATCTTATTTTCTCCCCTCCCCATCCTGCTGAGGAGGGGGGTGACAGAGTGGCTTGGCGGGCACCTGGCATTCAGACAAGGTCAACCCACCACAGCAAGACAGTTAATATACATTAACTATCGAGACATCTTTTTGCACTTGTAAGTTATGAAATACTCCTCCTATCTATTTGTAACATGTTAAAAACTCCTGACATTTTTACATTATATTTAGTATCCTTTCCAAGTGTTTAATCATCAAAATTATTTCATTTTTACTAATTTATTTGAAGAGCATCTCTGGAACAAATTCTATCATTAAGTACATAACTGATGAAAAGTAATGTAATAACAAAAATGATGCTTTGCTACTGTTAAGATTATACCATATCAACAGAGGGCAGCCTTTGATAACTATACGTTTATATGAAGGCTTGGTGAAGCAAACTTCTGTTTGTCTTACACAGCAACTGTGAGTTGTGTAGGTTTCAATAAAGAATTTGAATCTGTGATCCATCATAAAAAGCAGAAGCCAAATGCCCTCAGAAAGGGTTGCATTTAAAATAAGAATAGATTTGCATTTTTTTTAATAAACAGAAATCTTAAAATATGGATTTATCCTTACCTCACAGGTAATTAATTTCAGAAGAAATTTCCATGAGCACTTTTTAAAAAATTAATTTAACTCTGTTAAATGAGCAGGTCTTATTTGTCTTAAAGCTTTCTGTTTCTGTTTAGACTGATAAATACAGTGTAGCAGTGTAGCACAGCCGCAAGTTTTCATGCAAGGATATGCAGGCTCTTTTTGACCTGGTCAAATACCAGTCACTTTATAAAAATAATTATTTTAAAAGATAATGGACTTATTTGTGAGCCCAATTCTGATTTGTTACACTGATTTCAGAGACAATTGCTAGGAAAATGCTTTGGATTTACAGTTGTCGTTATATCAGAAGTCAGCTAAGATGCATTTTCTTCAAGTACAATTTGAACACAAGTGTTAGAACAATCCTGCCAGTCAGCAAGCCAAGGAAAATCCTTTCAAAATTCTTATCTGTAATCTGGAGCACTTTTTATTTTATGATGTGCTGTGAAAAAAAGAAAAAAAAAAAAAGAACCACATCTTGCACTTTGTACTTGAACTGTGGCACAAGAGTTCATTGACTTGTTTGACAAGACAGCGACTGCTAAAAATAAAGAGGACTTCTGCTGTTTGTACATGGAGATTTACTACTTGATGATGGAGACCATACAGATCAAAGAACCTGACCCTGTATCCACTGAAAATAAGTCATTTCTGTATCAGAGAGGGGTCAATCCCATCCCTTCAATATTTTTCTCTTGATTTTTTTTTTTCTTTTCAGTTAAGAAGCTAAATTTCTTAAAAATTAATTTGTTGGAATGCCCTTCTCCATTAATTTTCAACACAGGTATTTCAAAAGCTACTTCTTCATCTACCAGATTTCTCTAACTCTCTTTACCAACTGAAAAGAGATGTCCCAGATATGATCTCTAGATAAACATCATAACAAATATTGGACTGACTTTAACAGAGAAGAGACTGCTCTGTTTCAAATGTGGGTCAAAACACATCATCATTAAAGAGAAAATATTTTAAAGGTACATGTTTACCTGCTAACCTACCTAACAGTCTAGGAATATTAAAAACTTTTAAAAATAGAGCATCCTGCTAGAACAAATACAAAAGCTAGATGCTATTTGTAAGTGATTTATTACCCTTTTTCACTAAATTTCTCTACACACACTCATGAATATACGCATGTACACACATGGTTTGAGTGGAAAACTCTCCAAAAGGGAGTTTATTTTGAAAAAAGGAAAATCTTTCTGCTTTTAAGTGAATAAATGTGAAGATTTCAACTAAACACTGATTCTGTAAAATTTCATTTTACTACAGTCTAAATTTAGAATCAAACGGAAATGATACACATTTATTTCTGGTGTGGTGCAGTTGACACGCTGGAGGGACGG
>NW_010337205.1:0-1200 GCF_000700745.2 Antrostomus carolinensis | reverse complement strand
CCCATGCCTTTCTTTTGTTCTTTCCTTTCAGCCTTTCAGTCCTCTGTCCTTTGTCCGCAGAAGTGTCCCCAGATCCCCTTCCTTGAACTCCCACTCCCAAACATTCTCCCAACCCTCTCGTTTTGGTCCCCTCCAGCACTCTGCTTTCTGCCCCCACCTCCCCTTCCTTGAACTCCCACGCCCAAACATTCTCCCAACCCTCTCGTTTTGGTCCCCTCCAGCACTCCGCTTTCTGCCCCCACCAACCACCATGCTTGAAATCCCCATGCCCCCTTCACTTCAATTCCTTTACCCTGACTTGCATCCCACGCAGCCCTGTCTGTCCCTTCAACACCCCCAGCCCAGACCTTTGGGGTCCACTAATTCACCCCAGTGTCCTGTCTTTGGGTTCCCCCACCCCCATCCTCTTTGGAGGCCCCAAATTCCCCACACAATCCTTGCCTCCAGCCCCACCCCTGGTCCCTGCATGTGAACAGGTATCCCAGGTGAAACTTGAAGGAATGAGACTAGGGGGAGCAGAAGGGATTCTTCCCCTCAGACCAGGGGGAAGCCATGGGCTTGGAGGGACTGGGGACTCCTGTGCCCCATCCACAGCCCCACCAAGGTCCAATGCAGGCCACCCCTTTGCTCTTCTTCCCTAGGCACTCTTGGAAGGCAGTGGCAATCCTAGGCTGGAAGTAAGTAGTGGGGTGGATTTGGAGGGCATCCAGTCTTGGGAACTGGAGGGCAGTTTGGTCCTCCCATCCCTTGCTGGGACTGGGGACACCCCAGTGACCAGTGAGGTCTCATGGTCTCTCTACAGTTGTTGCACGAACTTGGGCGAGTTAAGAGGGCTCCGGTGAGTATCACGAGTTCTGCTGGCCCCAGCTCCCCCAGCCATGACACTCCAGGGGATACCAGTGTGCCCCAGTGCACTCCACTGCAGCCCCAGAGAACACCCCTGCACCTCAGTGTTTTCCCAGGGTCCCTTCACAGGGCCCCTGTTGCATTCCCCCATTACAACCCAGTACCCCCCAGTTCACTCCAGGATGCCCCAGTACACAGCCATGCATGCAGATAGACCCCTTCCCAGGACCCCCACTGCTTTCTGTGCACCACCAAACCAATTCCTGGACCCCATTTCTCCCCAGAGGCTCCTTCCCCAAGGACCCCATTGCTTGCCCCTGCCTCCTAGTACACTCCAGTGCACCCAAGCGTGTC
>NW_010337204.1:0-491 GCF_000700745.2 Antrostomus carolinensis | reverse complement strand
CTTTTTAAGACAGTCCTTCCCCTCACAAACAGGAATTTGGAACTTTTTAAGACAGTCCTTCCCCTCACAAACAGGAATTTGGAACTCTTATTCACTAACAGAGAAGGACTGGTGGGTGAAGTGTTGGTTGGAGACCGTCTTGGGCACAGTGATCATGAAATGTTAGAATTTTCTGTTCTTAGGGAAGTCAGGAGAGGGGTCAGCAGGACTGGCACCTTGGACTTTTGTGGGGCAGACTTTGGGATGTTCAGAAGTCTGGTTGGCAGAGTCCTTTGGGAGGCAGTCCTGAAGGACAAAGGAGTCCAGGAAGGCTGGACACTCTTTAAGAAGGAAATTTTAAAGGCTCAGGAGCAGGCTGTCACCATGTGCCAAAAGACAAGCTGACAGGGAAGAAGACCAACCTGGCTGAACAGGTTTTTTAGGCTGGAGCTCAGGAAAATAAAAAGGGTTTATGATCTGTGGAAGAAGGGTCAGGCAACTCACAAGGACTA
>NW_010337203.1:0-2841 GCF_000700745.2 Antrostomus carolinensis | reverse complement strand
ATTTCATTTCATTTAATTTTATTTTATTTTTTAAATAATATATCCAGTTGGGAATGACAGTCATCGGGAAAAAAAACAAACCCAAAAACACCCCAAAAACTTCCATGCCCTGAACAAACGAAGGGGAATTTGAATGGGTCTGTAGCTTTATGAAAGAAAACACAAGGAACACGTTGGGTTGATCTTGCTCTTTGCTCACCAACTTGCAAGCCCACAAAGCATGGCTAGAAAAGAGTAGCAAGGAAAAGACAAGCCTACGGCTCAACCCTAAAACCCTGGAGTACTTTGTGCCCACCATCCATATCATGGAATCATCAAATGTTGTGAGCTGGAAGGGACTCACAAGGATCATGGAGTCCAACTCCTGTCCCTGCACAGGACAATCCCAACATTCACACCATGTCCCTGAGGGCCTTGGCCAAATGCTGCTGGAATCTTGTCAGGCTTGGTGCCATGAGCACCTCCCTGGGGAGCCTGTTCCAGTGCTCCACCACCCTCTGCCTCAAGAACCTTTTCCTCATGGTCAACCTCACCCTCCCCTGTCACATCTTCCATATCACCTCTCTTCTTGAAGCTTGGTAGCACCTCACCTTTGGATGGTGAAATATATAGTAAAAAATATTGTATTACTGACAAAATGGAATTTTTTCCTGAATTAATAGCTCATATTTACTCACTTGAAGGTCATCTGCTCTGGTCAACAGCACACTCTAGTCCAGGTTTCTGCTACACTGAAGCTTTGCCCGTCTCTCAGCACACAGTAACACATTTCTAGCATTTCTAGGAGAGTATTTCTCATGTTTTCCCCAATTTCATAGAGAGCAGTTGCATTTTCTGCTGCAGCATGGGGCACAGAGCTGGCTCACGTGTCTCTCCTTGGATGGAAGTAGGTAATAATGAAGTAGTCCCAGTTTAATTCATCTGAGCTCCACCTGTCCACAGTTCCATGCAATTACTTATGCACCAAGCACAATAATTCACATTAGACCAGGGCACATCTCCCACAAGACCACTCTCTCCTCAACCAGAAGATCACAGAATCACAGAAAGGTTGGGATTGGAAGGGATCTCAGGAGATCATCCAGTCCAACCCCTCTGACAAAGCAGGTTCCCTAGGATCACCTACAGTAGGTCACACAGGAACGCATCCAGGTGGGTTTGGAACATCTCCAGAGATGGAGACTCCACACCCTCTCTGGGCAGCCTGTCCCAGGGCTCCAACACCCTCACAGTGAAGAAGTTTTTCCTTAGGTTTCTACGGATGACGAGCAAGACCATGAGAACCAAGTCAAGACTCCTTCTCCCCACCAAGACCTTGCCCGACATGAGCTTGTAGACCTTCTTGAGGGTCTACCTGCTGTTAGAGAGTTAAGCTCACTAATTAATGCAGTTTTAAAGCCAGGATTATTTTTCCCACTTCATTACAGCAAAGCCAGAAGGTTCCTGTCACCATTTACCATATTAAACAAGAAAACCTCAGAGCTGGCAGCAGTAGAAACAACAATTATTCTGGCTGTTGGCATCAGACCACTGTGGAGAGCAAACTTTATCTGAAAACCTCTGGCTGATAAAGCTTGTTGAGTATTTTTAAGCTGTCAAAACCTCTAGGTTGGCTTGAGGTATGAAGGAACCTGATCTGATTGGATCCTAAAGCAATTCCGAGCAGACACAAGCAAGGACAACTCACTTCGTTATTCACCTTTTGCTACTTCTTTCTCCCCACCTTTTATGATTTTTTTTATTTATTGATTTGTTTTTTGTTGTTTTGGGGTTTTTTTGTGGGCAAACTCCAAAAGGCAACGTACCAACAAGCAAGTTGACAGCCAAGGAATGAGCTTACGAGCTGATAACTCACAATAAGAAAAGAGGGTTCACCAAAATTAAATAGTCCTAAGACTGGATCTGCAGCCACAGTTCAGGTGATGGTATCTGGAGCTCCTGTGAGGCCCTTTAGGATATGGAAAGTCTCGATTAAATCCAGTGAGTAATATCAGTATTTTTAATCAGCTGCAATCTGAGCACAAGGGCGTATGTAAGGTTCGTTGGGCTTGGGGTTTTTTTGTTGTTGTTGTTTTTGGGGTTGTTTTTTTTTTTTCACACTGGAACATTCAGTTTGTTTAGAGGTGTAAAAAAATACACCAAACCCCTGTCAGGAATGCAGGTAACGGGCAGCGTGAAAACCCCTGGGTGATCCTGGAACAGCGTGAGCACTGGAACAGGTTGCCCAAGGAAGTTGTGGATGCCCCCTCCCTGGAAGTGTTGAAGGCCAGGCTGGATGAGACTTTGAGCAACCTGGTCTAGTGGAAGGTGTCCCTGCTGCTGGCAGGGGGGTTGGAACTAGATGATCTTGAAGGTCCCTTCCAATCCAAACCATTCTATGATTCTATGATTCTATGATCCTGCCTGCTCCAAGAACATCCCTGCCTGCAGTTGCTCCCTGCTTCCATAAATTATTTGCTCCTGTAACTGTGACATCTGACATACAAGTGCTATTTTCTATCCCAGTTCAGCAATCTGGCTCCTATCATCTCAGCATCTATGTGCATCTTCATGGCTGAGGTCAGAAATACCCATCTCAAGATGTTCATCATCACCGCCAGTCCACGGCTCACCCTGCACCCATAACCCTGCCTTCTGCACGTGAGTTGTAACCCAGAGTCATGTTGACTTGGGTCATCTCAGGAAATAAGAGTGAAATAAGAGAAATCTCCTAAGCTTTCTGCTTGCTTGTTGGGTAAATCTGCTTGTGGGCTTAGGGCTTTTAGGGCAGGTGAGAGTGCATTCTTGGGGGTCATCTCCCAACTTGGAGAATCACAGAATCCCACAATTGCCTCAATTAGA
>NW_010337201.1:2891-6094 GCF_000700745.2 Antrostomus carolinensis | reverse complement strand
GTAATCATGAGTGGCTGGGAAAACTGTAAGTCCAGAGCCATTTCTGTCCCCAGGGGAGGTGAGGGCAGGATTTACTAGAAAACAGCAGAATGGATGGCTGAAAAAGTTCAAGTATTTCACTCCAGGGAGCTGAGTGCTGCTCTCGTGTGCACCAGCAGCTGCTTCTGAGATTCTTCAGGTCTCTGGATTCACACCAGGATCAAGATAAAGCTTGTTGGCTTCCGCTGCTGCAGGGGTTTGTTTTTCTGACCTTGGAGGTGTTACTTTTTTTAGGCTTCACGAGAGTCCAGAAGAAGAGCCTCACATCCTGCTGGAGTGTGACAGCGGCGTGCTGGAGGCCATACAAAAACATCTGAAACTGTACAAGATCCGGAGGAAAGTAAACATCACCCCTTGCCTTGACCTCTCTTTGTGGGCTGTTGTCCCCAGGGAGAAAGCTGGAGACATTACCAGTTCCCTGGCTAAACGTGCAGACCAGGCTCTGATTTTAACTCCTGACCCCAGAACAGAAGTCATGGGCTGGAGACTGATTACAAAAAAAGGAGCAAATCTATCGGAGATTATCCCTGGGAGTCAGATTGGAAATATTCAGGATTACCACAGGCACAGGTATAAACAAGGTAAAGCCAAGTCCTGGTTTCCAGTCTGTGTTACTGGATTTGGGGGAAATTTATTTATTTATGTATTAGCACAGTTTCATTTTATTATCAAAGTCCATACTCTGATCCAAGATGGGATAATAAATTATAAAAGCCACATTGCTACGTCTCAATGTGTTTAACTTGTTAATAAGTGCAGGTGTTGTTTGTTACTTTGAGGGTAAAAGTGATCTGGGAGTTATAATTGTGTCTGGTGGCAGAATTCATATTCAGGTACAATTTCCTATTACTAAGGTTGTGGGGTGTAGCTCAGGAACACTAAGAGCAAAAGAAAACCAAGATTATTCATTTTCTTAGAGGGAAACTTCAGTGGTTTTTAGGTCATTTTGATTATTTTGGGGATTATGCAGAGTTTTGTGTGTTTTCCTTGTTTCTAAGAAAGGAAAAGGAAACACTTTAACTTACTTTCCTAAAAAAATGTATGACTGGATTTGCAGAGCTGACTCAGAGGCTGAGGGGTGGATGTTTGATCTGAAGAGGAACTCGATCCTGGGAGCTCCTGTGCCTGCATAGAACTCCTGTTGATTTTACTGTTTCCACACAGATACTGGATTAAAATCCATGGCAGGCTGAAAGATGATGGTTTTCTGCTTAAACCTGAGTCCTTCTGGTTCAGAAATGCAAAGTATTAATGGGTCAGACTGGGCTGGAGGGTGGTGGTGGTGTGCTGCCTCCCTGAAACACCAGCACTCATCTTGCTGTGCTGCTGCGGAGAGCTGGGTGCAGCACTCTGCTTTAAAAAACAAAACAAAACTATTTTTGTGTCATTGGTCACAAAAAGAACAACTGTTTATACAGACATTCGGCATTTGGGCTTTAACAAAGACAGTTGGCCAACTTAGGTTCTTTAGCTCTGAAGAAAATAACTCTCCCTGACATTAAAGTCTACTTGTGGGCTGTGGGTGAGAAGGATTTTACCATTGGAATTACACGTCTGTTGATGCCTTTGTATGGGAGTGTCCTGGTTTGTAGCTGGGACAGAGCTGGTTTCTTTTTAGCAGCTACAACAGCGCTGTGTTTTGGTTTCAGCTGGGATTTGTTATGAGAGAAACATTGATAACTTACTGATGTTTTCATTTTCGTCACTGGAAGTCGAAGGACTTTGTGTTTTGCCAGTCTGCAAGTGCAGGATCTAGGAGGGGGCGAGGAATATTTAAATTAATAAGCTAAATTGGCATTTGGCTCTGCCAATGGGATATTCCGTATCATATCCCACCATGGGCAGGAGATCCATGAGGGGTTCTTCCTCTCTTGCTCTCTCTGGCTTTGGCTCGGGCTCTGGCTCTCCCAGAATTGCAGTTTCAGTTCGGGATTGTTGCTCCTCCGGGATCGTGATCTGGAAATGGGCCGGGCTTGGTCGGTGGGCGGTGAGCAATGGCACTGGGTATCACTCATTTCCATATTTTATTACTCTTTACTATTTTAATATCATTATTATTTTGTTTTCTTTTATTTCAATGATTACATTGTTCTTATCTTACCCTACGCGTCTCCTTACCCTTGTCCCTGATTCTCCCCCCTATCCCCTGGTATGGGGAGAGTGAGTGAACAGCTGTGTTTGGCTTCTCGCCCAGTGCTGACCCAGTGAAACCATCACAGGGAGACTGCATCGTTCTGGGTGCTTTGAATTTCCACTGGCATGGTTGTGAGGTGCTGTGAGCTTTATGAAATCGGCTTCAGCCCAGTTCTCTTTTTACCTTTAAGAGTAAAAGTCATTTATGGCTGATGATTTCACTCAAGCCCAAACCAAAGTACTGGGAGGTTCGTTATTTCACGCTGCTTCTTTAAGGTTCTCTTAGTTTTATGACTCAAGAGAGGAGACATATTCCAGAAATCCTTAAATCCTGAACATCTTACCGCATTTACCTGGTGGTTTTACTTTTTTTCCTAGGAATTCCTGAAGGTGTGAAAGATCTTCCTCCTGGAGTAGCCCTCCCACTAGAATCAAACCTGGCTTACATGAATGGCATCAGCTTTACCAAAGGCTGTTACATTGGACAGGAATTGACAGCCAGAACCCACCACATGGGTGTCATTCGCAAACGTCTGCTGCCAGTCCACTTTTCAGCTCCTCTTCCCAAGGACAACATTCCTGAGGGTGCTGAGATCGTCACTGAGTCGGGAAAGTCAGCTGGGAAGTTCCGAGCTGGAGGAGATGAACTTGGTATAGCTTTGCTGAGGTTAGCTAACATAAATGAACCACTCTGCTTAAATATAGGAGGTGAGAAAATGAAGCTCACTGCAAATATACCCGAGTGGTGGCCAAAACCTGCTAGTAAATAAATGAGGCACCACCACTCGCACGTGAGTCTGTGATTTGCCTTATTGAGAATTTATTTTGTGTGATAACTTTGGGAAGGTGTTTGATGGGGGAGGGTGTTACAGGATTCTTCAAATCTGGAGTAAACAGCAGGAACCCAAACCACTGACGTGTCGCTGAGGACAGCAGGATCATCTGTTAAGCGATGTAGAGAAACCCGTGCAGCCCATGCAGGGAAGTGCATCGTTTCCTCAGGGTACCCCGTGTTTATTTAAGGGGTGCCA
>NW_010337201.1:0-2868 GCF_000700745.2 Antrostomus carolinensis | reverse complement strand
GCTGAATTTTCAGTCCACCACTTGCTCAGTGGGACTGTGCCCTGCGTAGGGGTGCAGTGTGTGTTCAGACTGAAGTGAGGGATGGGAGCAGGAGTTTCCCTGTTGTATGCACTGAGTGTTTCTGTTCACAATAACCATTATATATATATATATTTTTTTTTTTTTAATGGAGAGGACGCTGCTCTTACCTTGCATAAGTTACATACTCAGGCTAAAGCGTTCACTGTAAATTACTCCTTGTATTGAGCTGCTTCTTAAACTTACTGATGGGGGTGGGTGTTTTTCCCCCCCACCATTCTAACTGCTGATTGTGTTCAGGGAGAGGAATTCCTTATATTCCACATTTCAGACCTTGATTTTAATAACTCATCCCTGCTGGGAAAGCTCTCAAACATCCTGATCTCTTGCTTCAGTGCCGGCAGAGGGAGCACAACCAGCATGACCTTCACTCAAATACTGTTTTGGAGAGGAAAAATGATATTTGACAGAAATCAGGTGCACTGCTGCGTGCCTGGGGACGACTGTTGTGTTGGTGTGCTGGTGCTTGGCGCAATGATCTCGTGCTCGAAGCACGTGCCCTCCAGTTGCCAACAACAGTTAAGGAGTGGATTGGTTTTTTTGGCATCAATATCTTTGCTTTGTCATGTTGTAAAAAAAAAAAAAAAAAAATCCTCTGCACTTTCCTGAAGCTTTTGGCAGGGGTTACCTCACGTACCTCGAGAGCGTGTCCCCATCTCAGACCTTTGCTCCTTCCCTCAGTGTTAAGCAGCGGGGTTAATGCCACAAGCGCTTTTGGCTTAGCCTGGTGTTCCCCCAAGGAGGATTTTTGCCACGTTTACTTCTCTGGCTGCTTGTTCTGAAAGCTCTCTGTACCCCTCCTACAAAAACCTGTCCCTGCTGCTGTCTCTAGCTGAGGTTTTCTCCATCCACCATCCCCTGGGGGTTTTCTAAGCAGCCCAGTACTTCAAGGTTTCTTTGCTGCTTTTTGGTCTTTACACTTGTTCCTGCTTTTGCAGTCCATGCATTCCCCTTTGCCCCATCCCAAAGCTCTGTGCCTCCTCGCCCTGTCAACCTGCAGTAATTTACAGGAGAGCCCTGTGTATTTTTATATTACAATAAATCCATTGTGTGCCTGCTCTTGGAATTGCATCTGTGTGGGAGAGAGTGAGAGAGCTGAGCAGGTGCCATCCCATTCTGACCCAAAAATAAAAGTTTTGCATGTATATTTGTAAGAAAAAATAAATGAAAACATCCAAAGCACATTCTACTGCTGTTTCAGTGTCACTGTGAAGGGAATTAGTGAAAAATTCTCATCTTGGTTAAAAATCTCTGCTTGCTGTAAAATGAGTTTGTGGAATATCTCATTAAAAGTTTATTGTATCAGTAATTTAAATGTGACTTGTCTGAAAGGGAAGAGACGCTGCCTTTTATTTAGCTGGTGCGAGGATACACAACGGAATACTTTCTCAGCTTACTTGCTGACAAGAAATGTGTTGTACACCGTTCATCACCTCTTCATCAGGTTTGAGATTGTTAACAAAATCCTTCTGCTGGAAAAATAAAATAAAATAACTACAGTGCTTCACCCTTTCTGGATCCTCTGAATGTGACAGAGACAAGACTGTGCTGCCCAGTGTCGATGCCGCTTTATGCCAGAAGCAGCTTTTCCTCTGCCACCCATTGTGTAAAGTCTCCTCAGAATAGTTCTGTTGTACTGGTATGAATGCAGCCTGAATAAACACATTTTCCTCTGGTAAGGGAAACCCTGCATCTCTCTTTTTTTGTTCTGGCACACACACATTTCTTTTGTCTTTTCAACGTAGTGAAAGGCTTTTCTGTTGCTAACAGCTGCAGGTTACAAATGTGGGTGCTTAGATACAAAATACACACGCGGGGTTGATTTTCAGAGGTGCTAAATCACTTCTGGAGGGAGGATGTGACAGAAATTAGAGAGGGCAGCCCTAATTCACACTCGTTATCCTTTTTTTATTCTCCCTTGTGGACTGCTCCATCATTAATGGTTTTAATTGGGTGAGCTTGGGCTGGAAGGGACATTGGCTGTGTAGGGACAGGGTTGATTTTGCAGGGGTGTTTGCCTCACTGGTGATGATGACATCTCCTTCAGCCAAGGTGGGACTGAGGGAAGCACAGTGAAGAGCTCCAGTGTGAAGCCAGCCAGAAAGGGGCGAATAACCCACCCACCCGCTCCTCACAGCAGCCAAAGGGCTGAAATGTTCTCAGTGGCTCATTTAATAACCGATTTCTGCAGGAAGGAGGAAATGTGGAGAAATAAAACACCGGTGCCAGGCCCACACAGCCCCTCTGGTGGGAAACAAGACACTTTTGTGGTCCCATTCTGTCAGGAGATGCTTTTGTGGTCCCATTCTGTCAGGTTTTCGTGCTTTCCTCAGCACGGGACCAACACGGTGTTGGCCATGAGGAAAAGGTTCTTGAGGCACCCAGAGGGTGGTGGAGCACTGGAACAGGCTCCCCAGGGAGGTGCTGATGGCACCAAGCCTGACAAGATTCCAGCAGCATTTGGCCAAGGCCCTCAGGGACATGGTGTGAATGTTGGGATTGTCCTGTGCAGGGACAGGAGTTGGACTCCATCATCCTGGTGGGTCCCTTCCCACTCACAACATTCGATGGTGGCTGAGGGGAGCTGTCCGGTAACCTGCTCAGGTACCTGCCTCAGACTAAATACAGCTGGAAAATGACACCCCTTCTCTCCGAGGGACCAACCCCTTCCCAATCCCCCTTTTTCTGGGTGTTTTCCTTCGCTGCCTCAGTTTCCCTTCACCCTCCCCATCATGGCGGGTCCCCCCTCCCGCTCCGCGATGGTTCGTCCCTCCCTGTTCCAACCCCCCC
>NW_010337200.1:0-1115 GCF_000700745.2 Antrostomus carolinensis | reverse complement strand
GGTCCCCCGCCGCAGGGTCACGGTTATTGTCCCAAAACCCCGCTGTTCGGGGAGAAATCCGGTGTCCAAATCCCCCCGGAGCAGCCAACGACCCAGCAAAACTCCCTGGTCTGGCCCTTCTGGTGTCACCAAACCCTCCTGCCTGTGACATCGCCATTGGGGTGCTGGCTGATGGGCAGAAGGAACCGTCAGGAAATATTTTCTTTCTCTTATATTATTTTCTTTCTCTTATATTATTTTCTTTCTCTTATATTATTTTCTTTCTCTTATATTATTTTCTTTCTCTTATATTATTTTCTTTCTCTTATATTATTTTCTTTCTCTTATATTATTTTCTTTCTCTTATATTATTTTCTTTCTCTTATATTATTTTCTTTCTCTTATATTATTTTCTTTCTCTTATATTATTTTCTTTCTCTTATATTATTTTCTTTCTCTTATATTTTCTTTTTATTTATTTATTTTTTTAAATGCAAAAATTACTAGCAGGAACTAAATCTGGGAAGATGGGCTGCTAAAAAAAGTTTCCATTACTCTGGGATTCTTCTGGAGCCCTGCAGATTTCCTGGCCTTACAGTTTCGGGGCCTGATCCTGCACCGGTTACAGACGTGCCCAGCTCCCCGGGAATTCTTCTGGAGCCCTGCAGATTTCCTGGCCTTACAGTTTCGGGGCCTGATCCTGCATCGGTTACCGACGTGCCCAGCTCCCTGGGACAGGGAATACCTTCCCAAGGGGAATTAACCCCCTCTGCTTATACTAGGGTCACCCCCCTCCCCGCAGCAGCACCTCGATATGTGTCATTGTGTGTGCGATGAGAAGAGGTGACATTTTAATTTCTGATCACTATTAAATCACAGATTTTTCCTTTTGATTGAATTCCCCCCTTATTTTAGCAACGACGGCATCTTCCACCCTTCACTTCAACAAGATTTTGGGGAGCTGAGGCCCCCCCGGGACAAACCTTAGCTACAGACAGGATGGATACAATTCTAATTCCCAATATTATTGATGAATATTATTTTTTTTTGCAAAGCTCACCGAAGGAAAAACTTGTGCCAAAGGCAGCGGGAACGGTGCCCGGGTGCCGCCAGGCTCTGCCCGGAGCTTTGCGGGG
>NW_010337199.1:836-4172 GCF_000700745.2 Antrostomus carolinensis | reverse complement strand
TGGGACATGTTCCCAGGTGTGGTGGGGCCAGGCATGTTGGCAGGAGAATGGGCTCCGTGGCTGGGGTGGCACAGGGACTCCTGGGCTGTCCCATTCCCCTGCTGCCATCCTCTGGCTCCTGTCTGAGCCCTCTTTGTGACCCCCCCACTGACTGCCCAGCCCTTCCCTGCACCCAGGGTACCCACTGGCTGCTGGGGGGGACACGTGTGCCCAGAGCCAGTGAGACACTGCTTGTTTGCGGTGCGAGTGCTGTGGATGGGCCCCTCTTAGTCCATTCCCTGGTGCTTCCACTTCTCAGCAGCTCCCTGGTGCACTCAGGACAGGTCAGATCTTCTTCCCCAGCTAATTCATCCCGTTGTTGTCCTCGTGCCAGGCCCGACGGGCAGCGGGAAGACAACCTTTATCAGCGAGTACGCGCTGGACCTGTGCACACAGGGGGTGTGCACGCTGTGGGGCAGCTTCGAGATCAACAACGTCCGCCTGGCCAAGATCATGCTGACACAGTTCGCTGCCCAGCGCCTGGAGGACCAGCTGGAGCTGTACGATGAGTGGGCTGACCGCTTTGAGGACCTCCCACTGTACTTCATGACCTTCCATGGCCAGCAGAACATCAAGTATGGTCCTACACCTTCATCCCCCATGGCGTTTATCCCTCACGGCATGTGCTGTGGGGCCCTGGAGAGCTGGGGCTCTTCTCCCACTGTGGGTTGTGGATGTGGGGCTTGCAGGAGGCACGCTGGGGCTGGTCAAGTCCTGGGATTGGCACATGGGGACTGCCTGGCTCCCTGCTGTTGTGGGGACTGTGACAGCCTCCTTCTGGGTTGGCAATGAAGGGAGAGGACCTGCCCCTGTGCTAGCTGGCTGCTCCAAAACCATCTTCTGCCCCTGGCAGGATGTGACTGCCTACACCCTGCTCACCTGCCAGCACTGCTGTTTGCTGAGGAGGGAGAACAGACACCCCCAGCTCCTTTTATTCACCAGATGCTGTGGTGCCAGCACGCATCCCCATGGGCTCTGAGGGTCCCTGTGGGCTGGGGGGATGGTGGGCAGGGGCTGTGGGGGCAGCAGCTGGGGCCTCCTGATCCAGCCACCCTTACCTGTGAGGATGGGGCTGACCCATCCTGTGATGGAGGAGATGTGGAGGTGGGATGTGCACAGGGCCTGGTCATCAGCAGCCAGCTGCCATCAGCACTGGCCTGTTGCCTCCCCATTCTGCCTCTCCCCATCCCTGTGCCTGGCTTATGCCTGCCTCTGCTCTTCCCTGTGGCTGATCCTGGTTTCCCCCCACCCAGGACGGTGATTGACACCATGCAGCACGCTGTCTACATGTATGACATCACCCACGTGGTCATCGACAACCTCCAGTTCATGATGGGACACGAGAACCTCTCTGTGGACAGGTAACGCTTCTCCAAGCCACCCCTCCTTCTTCCACCACCCCTGTCACCGGAGCTGGCCCTGTCCGGTGTCATGGCAGGGGCTGGGGACCCACACAAGGTGTCCCCTTTAGTCCTGTCTGGCAGACCTATTTCATTGAGGGGCCATCACTGCCCTGGTGGGGAAGGGTGAGCCAGTTCCCTGCGATCCCTGTCGTGCCTGTTCCTTTGCCTGTGTGAGCTCGGGCCCCTTGGTGCTTCTGGCTGCAGGGCTGAACCTGGCAGCACCTTGTTGCCCCTCACAGTGCCAGCCCCTGACCCTCTTCTCGCTGCCGTGGCAGACTTGCTGCCCAGGACTACGTTGTTGGTGCCTTCCGCAAGTTCGCCACGGACAACACCTGCCACATCACGCTGGTCATCCATCCCCGCAAGGAGGATGATGAGAAGGAGCTGCAGACGGCCTCCATCTTCGGTTCTGCCAAGGTGAGCTGGGCCAGGGTGGCCCTTTCTGTCCCTCAGGCACAGCATGTTCCCAGGGATAGGGCTGGGATGCATCAGGCAGCTGTCCCCAGCTCCCACCAGCACCCTGAGTCATCACCGGGGACTTGAAAGGTGCTATGAGGGGCAGGATGTCCCCAGGACAGGAGTTTCACCTGCTGAAGGTGTGTGGAGTCACAGTTTGGCCAGGCCTGGTAGGGAGATGCAGACAGGCAGCAAACCCTTTGCCAGCTAAAGCTCTGTTGGGGCTTTAGGTGCAGTTAATTAGTGCTCATTGACTGTGAGTGGGATGTAGTCTGAGATAATTAAAGAAGGAGCCAGGGAGGGTGCAGGGATGGGCTCTCTGAGTGCTTCAGTCTTTGCTGTGATGCTGAACAACCCTGCAGGGGTGGGCAGGAGATGCTCTGTGAGTGTTCGTGGCCCTCCCGTGCTCCCTCATTCCCCCAGGATGTGCGGTGGCTTCAGCTCAGCCTTGCAGGCCTGGTGGGTCCTTGAGATGTTCACGGAGAAAGACAGGGGGTTGGTGTTGGGGAGGTGCTGGGGTTGCTGTGGCCTGGGATGCCCTGTAACAGAGTTTGAAGGAGCAGGGCAGAGGCAGCCCGTGAGCACCTCTGAGCCCCGTGACTCTGGCTGCATCCCCAGCACCTCCTGGAGATGGTTTTCTTCCCTCAGGCTAGCCAGGAGGCCGACAACGTCCTCATCCTGCAGGACCGTAAGCTGGTGACAGGGCCAGGGAAGCGCTACCTGCAGGTGTCCAAGAACCGCTTCGATGGGGATGTGGGTGTCTTCCCCCTGGAGTTCAGCAAGGCCTCGCTCACCTTCTCATCCTCTGTCAGAAACAAGGCCAAGCTGAAGAAGATGAAGGAGGAGAAGGCGGTTTCAGCCAAGAAAGCTCCGGAGGGAGGCTCGGGAGCCTCCAAGAAGCCATGAGCCCAGCAGGTCTCTTCCTCAGTCCATCGGGAGGGACAGGGATGGGTGCTGGAAGCACAGGGCTGCTCTCCTGGGAGCGGCAGCCACGCACCACCGTGGCCTTTTCTCCTCCTGCACGAACAAGCCTTCTGGCCACCAGCTTGATGTCTCTGAGAAATGTGGAGCCACTGTGGGAGGAGTGGGCTTGTCCCAGAGAAGAATGATCAGGGAAGGGTGCTTTGGCAAACTCTGGCCACTCTACTGGTGCTGAGTACTGGGAGCATGGGGTGGGGGGGCAGAGTCAGTGTGGGCTGGGTTCAATTGTGGCTAAAATGGAGCCGAAATCCTGGGCTGTCACTGGTGGGAGGGATGTGCAGAGGGACACATGGTGGGACCCTCCCTGTGCGGGTCTCTGGGCTCGATCCTGACTGAGATGGAGCCAGCGAGGGGAGGGTAGTGGAGGAAGCGTGGGAGGTTGTGGGTGGCTCTTGCCCCAGAGCTGGGCACTCTCTGTGGGTCCTGGTGGGAGCTGGACCCCCATGGTGTCGCCGCT
>NW_010337199.1:0-608 GCF_000700745.2 Antrostomus carolinensis | reverse complement strand
CTCAGCCAACGCCTGACCCAGCCCCCTTTGCTCAGGGTCTCCCCTGGCCCCTTTCTCTGGGGGACATCACCAGCAGTCAGACCTCGGCGGAGCAGCCCTGCCTTGCTCTGTGGGGCTGGGGGGGTGGCCACCCCTGTGCCCTCTGGGCTGTGGGCAGTGAATACTGTGACCTGGCCAGTCCCCGCCGTGGTAGGACGAGTCCATGGCTGGATCTTGGTCTGACCCCTTTGGGTTTTGGGTTGTTTTTTTTTTCCTTCCTAGTTTTATTAAAACATCAATGTGGGTGCTGTTCCTGTGCTGCTGTCCCTGTGACCGGGGGACCCTGGGGCTGGGGAGGGGACCCCAGAGGAGGTCCCAGCTGCGCAGCGGGTCCCTGGCATACGGGTTGTTGCCAGCCTCCGTGCCGGACATAGTTTTAACCTGAGCCATAATTGAGGGGCCAGGGCGGGCAGGCCGTACACACCCAGCCCCGGTTTTCCGGGGAACACCGGCTCTCCCGGAGAGCACCCTTGGGTGCTGTTGGCACAGGTGTGAGCCCCCCACCCCGGGCAGGCCAGGGGTGATGGAGGAGGAGGGTCCCAGGGAAGTGGAGGTAAGGGGTGGGGATG
>NW_010337198.1:284-621 GCF_000700745.2 Antrostomus carolinensis | reverse complement strand
TGCTTTAAATTCCCCAGTTATGAGGTGCATGGATTTAGGATTAAGGAAAATGTGACTTTTAAGTTGTTTCTGCTTTCCTCGTTGCAGGATTATTTGTTGTAACTGGAAATGGTGTGCAAAGTATTGCATTTAAATCCTCCTTCAATAGAGTTGCTTACGCGATTCCGTGTAATTGAGTGACCGGAGTTTCAAACTCTTAAAAAGAAATTATTATGGCGCAGAAGGTTGCATAAAGTCCGGGAGAAACGCAGCACGTTTCACCTCCCTGATGCCCTTTAAACCCAAACCTTCCCCCTTCTGCCCCACTACTGGAGACCCGCAGACAACCGCCCACGCC
>NW_010337198.1:0-263 GCF_000700745.2 Antrostomus carolinensis | reverse complement strand
GCCCGGGGGGACCGAGCCCCCCCCCCCCCGCCGGCGGAGCGGCCTCTCCGGGCTCTAGCTGCCCCCGGGCTCCTGCCCCGGTTCCCGGTGCGGAAAGCCGGGGCGGGCAGCTGGTAAGCGGCGTTTTCTAAGTCCCGGGCCCAAACTCCATCGGGGCAACTCCGAGCTTGTATACTCGTTGCCACTTCGGTGGAAATACACACTTCTTTTTTAATTCGGGGAGGGGGTGCAAACCCAAACCACAACCCCCCCTTCCTTCCCCC
>NW_010337197.1:430-695 GCF_000700745.2 Antrostomus carolinensis | reverse complement strand
GGTGTGGGGATTCTCAGGGGGCTGCTATGGGGTTGAGCACTCGCCAGTAGCCTCCAGTCTGGTCCCAGCCGACCTCCAGTTATAGGTGGCTTCAGTCACATAGGACTGGGATGCCCAAACTGGGGACAAGGGACCCAGCGCCCAAGTGATGCTGGGAGCTCCATCCCCAGTTCCAGTTTGATGCCCAAACTGGACACACTGGTGTCTTGGCCCTCAGTTGCAGGACAGTTCCCTGTCCAGGGGGACACCAGTGGCTCTGTCCCCC
>NW_010337197.1:0-317 GCF_000700745.2 Antrostomus carolinensis | reverse complement strand
ACTGGGGACACTGGTGGCTCCATCCCCAGTTGCAGGATGATCCCCAAACTGGGGACACCGGTGGCTCCATCCCCAGTTGCAGGATGATGCCCAGTTCTGGTGACACCAGTGGCTTGGTCCCCAGTTCCAGCACAATGTCCAGGTCTAGGGGCACTGGTGGGTCGGTCCCCAGTTCCAGGATAATCCCCAAACTGGGGACACTGGTGGCTCTGTCCCCAGTTGCAGGATGATGATCAGCAAAGCCACCCTCGGAGGGGGACCAGGACCACGACCTCACGAGCATCGTGGCCACCAAGACCCAGCCGTGTCCCCAAACC
>NW_010337196.1:0-1097 GCF_000700745.2 Antrostomus carolinensis | reverse complement strand
TATCCCCTCCCTGCCACCATGTCCCATCCCGGACATCCCATACTATAGATGACACTGCGTCCCGTCCCGCCACCATGTCCCCTCCCTGCCACAACATCCCATCCCTGCCACCCCATCCCTTCTGGGACACCCTGTCCCCTCCTTGCCACCATGTCCCATCCCAGACATCCCATACCATGCATGACACTGCCACCACGTCCCATCCCGCCACCACGTCCCATCCCTGCCACCCCATCCTATCAGAGACACTATGTCCCATTCCTGCCACCACTTCCATCCCTGGACCAGATGTCCCCTGCCACCACATCCATCCCTGCCCATGTCCCATCCCTGTCCCTCTCACCTGGGGACGAATGCTCGGAGAGCTGGAAGAGCATGGCTGGCGTGGGCCTCCGCCGGCGGATCTGGGGCACAGTGGGGTGTCACCAGCTGGGGACACTCAGGGTCCCCTGTCCCCAGCCCTGCACCCCAGGACCAAGGACCCCTGCACCCACACGGCATGGAGAGAGCAGGGGATGGGGGTACCCAGCTCCTGCCGGGGTGGGGGTCCCCAGGGTGGGGGTCTCCGCTGAGCCAGCGCCACTGAAAGGCGCAGTGTCCCACAGAGGGGCCATGGCCCCATCCCAGGGTCCCCAGGATGTCCCACGTCCCTCCCTGCCCCTCCACGGGGACTCTGGGGCCGGGGTGTGCTGGGGATGTCCCCTTGGGCTGGGCACAACCAGCTGGGGGTGGCTGCACCATCCCCCAGTGTGTCCTGTCCCCTCCATCCCATCCCTGTCCCCTCCTGTCCCATCCCTGTCCCTGTCCCCCCTGCACAACTCTCCCTCTGCAGCTCACACAGGGACCTTGGAGCTCTCTCGTCCTCTCCCCATCTCTCCCCTGTCCCATCCTGTCCCCACATCCAGTCCTGTCCTTCTTGTCCCTCCTATCCCATCCCTCCTGTCCCCTCTGTCCCCTCCAAAGCCCCCTGTCCCGCTCTCCCTGTCCCATCCCATCCTTCCCATCCCCTCTGTCCCCTCCAGCCCTCCTTGTCCTGCTCTCCCTGTCCCATCCCATCCCTCCCATCCCCTGTCCTGTCCCCTCTGCCCCTCATCCTG
>NW_010337195.1:10595-11689 GCF_000700745.2 Antrostomus carolinensis | reverse complement strand
ACCTCAACCATTCTGTGATTCTGTGAAATAGGAAAGGCATGTCTTAGAAGTGCCAAATATGAAGAATAAGAAAGATTTATGAGAGGCAAGATCTTTTAGACCAACTAACTGAAGAAACATAGTTTTTCAGGTCTAAAATAATGTAAAGCAACTTCAAAGAGAAAAAAAACCCAGCAAATTAAGAATAATTGCTGAGAGTTAGTGTTACTTGGGGAACTGAAATAAAACATAACATGATGTGTGCAATAGGGCTGGGGAATGTTAGTACAGGGAGAAGCCACAGAAGGGTTCTCTTCAGGAAGGAGAGCGTACGTAATTCGTCATCTGTGGAAAATGAAGGGACAAAAAGATGATTAAGAATTATTTAGATAAGCACCAGAAAGTGACCATGGCAATACTAAGCCATAGGCTAAAGTGAAAGATAGTGGCGATACTCACACGGACCATGAAAGAATATAGCAAAGGTGGTTGAACTTTTTTCTTGAGAATTGCCTAATCCATGAAACATCAGCTAAGATTTTAATTCAGACAGAAAAGTAGAGCTGGACTAAAGAGACTGAGATAAGACTCATTAGTACAGACATGAATTTGTATTCATAGACAGGATTTCTCCATGGATAAGAAGAGGGAAAAAGCAAAAGGCAGAGCTGTGCAAGATATTGTCATAAAAGGAGACTGAAGACTGAGATTCCTGAAATTATGAAGGCAGAACTACTAGAGAAGACAGACACCAGAACAGAGGGTAATGATGTCTGCAATCCCCTAAAAATTGGAGCAGATGTGGAAGGTCCAAGTGAACAACCAACAAGTGAGAGGAAGGAACATCAGGGCTCTCGGAAAAAACGAGCTGTGCAACAGGGAAATCAGAGAGCAGGATGGATGTTGTCTACTGAGTAGAACTGAAACATGTCTACATGTGCAAATGAATAGAACAGCATGAAGAAATGCGGCAGCTTGAAAAGTAAGGGCCAGTGTGGAAGTGAAAATCAAAGATGAACAGGGAAGAACCATAAGGTAAAGGTGAGGGGGCCAAAGAGAGGACAACTATTGAGAGAAGATCTGATGGAGATGATAGTGATGACAAAGGGAATCAT
>NW_010337195.1:0-10552 GCF_000700745.2 Antrostomus carolinensis | reverse complement strand
GAGTGAGAAGGCATGAGCACAGTACTGGAGCTGATTGAGAAGGAGGTAGAAAAACAGTGAAGAAGAACAGCTAGCAGCAGGTATAGAGGAATTATATCAACAACAGCAAACAGAACTAGGGAACATGTGGCTAAACACCTGAAGACACCTCTTCACATAATAAGTGGCAAAGTCATGAATGTTTTGCAAAAGAATACAGAAGGTGTTAAGAGTTTACATGGGCTCTAAAAGTAGGAAGGCAACAGTAATAAAAATCTGTCAAGGGATAGCAGAGTACAGCAGCGCTGTGCCTTTGCTCCTGGAAGTCCCTGAGCTGCAGATCTCTTCAGCCAGGGAGTGTAAAAGATCACAGTTCGAAAATTACTCTACAGGTACGACTGCTGATTTTCCTGCAAACCAAGTAGAGAGAACTGCCAGATCTGACAGGGAGAAGGGAAGAAGGTTGCCCTCATTTCAATATGTAGGCATTTATGGAAGCAATTTTTTTCCATTGCTCTATTGTTTTCTATCAGTCTTTTAGTGCTTCTCGTGCAAATATTACAGTTTATTAAATGAATCTGGTGAAGACGACTATCATCTCACTCTCAGCACAAGAACAAAATGTTTGAAAAAATGCAGAGAGGAAAACTGAAAGCTGAGAAAGCTTTCCATCAAAAGTATAAGCCTGTGCCTAACTATAGTCGTTAAATACATCCATGGTGATCATATGCAATGGCTCAATGAGAAACCCACACTGTACTACCTCAAACAGTCTTTGGGTTTTGTACTGCTGCCAAAATGTTTTACCCATTTCCAGTGACTGCATAAAAACTTTTGGTTTTAGTAACTGAAATACAAGTGGTATTCAAATACTAAGAGTAGAAGATCTGGCAGTCATCTGTAGCTGTAATTACTGTATTATAGATTTCTAACTGACTTCTTGCTACTCCCTGAAAAGTCCATACTTGCAGCAAATCAGTCTCAAACTGAAGGTATCTTAATAATTTTTAACCTAGGAAATTGCAATTTTCAGCTAAGGACATGTAACTTACAGTTGTTCATTCGCTTGCCTGTTCATTTCAGTAACAACTGAAAAAATCTTTATAGTGCATAAATAATGTATTATATCCATAACAACAGGATACAGTACACTGCATGATTGATTACGTTGGCATTTAGCTCTTGTGGGAATAGCTTTTGTGAAACATGGCTCTATTGGACTCCCAGAAAATTACATTTTGGTAAAACTGTCTGAACGATCAAACTTTGGTATGGCTACACATAATGTTATTAACACTGCACAGGGAGGTACAAACTTGAACTTTTCATACTGTACCAAAAACCCGCTATTTTACATTTGTTTCTCAAGGAATCAGATAGCAAAGTCCGGGCGGATCAACCTAAATCAGTGCTTTAAATTGCTAATTATAATGCTGATTAAATCAGCAAACTTTTAATTCACACAGTGGTTTACACGAGTAACAACTAACTGCTACTTTTGTTTTTATTTCAGTATTCTGAGACATGGTTGTTTTTACACTGGACTTTACACAAAATTTGGTACTATTTTCTGCTAACTATTTAAAGTCCCAGTTTTTCCTTTTCAATTTTTATTTTCTGTGATTATGTTAGCAAATTATAAAAAAGTCATCACTTATTTGCCAAGTGATTACTATTCATTTTTTAATCACAGTTAGTGTCAGGTTGACTCTTATTCCACTTGAAATTGAAACAGATTTCAACCAGAATTTTAAATATTTTCTAAAATATAGCTCTTATGTATATTATTTGAAAGTTACTAATTAATAGTTTAAGTAGAACCATCTTAAATATAGCAGATACACTAAAGAATAATTAAGTTCATCCAAGGAGCTGCTGCATTGTAAATTTAACAATTATTAAGGTTTCTAACAGAATTTACTACTCCTCAGCACCCTATCTTATGAGATTTTAGTATGGCTAACAGCCTCAAACCTAATTTATATTCACAGACTGCAAGAACACAGTAAGAATATACAAACATTCCTTAATACCTTAATTTTACCCACCATTTTTAAGTTCTCAAAAATAAAATAATGTCTCTAACAGATTGAAGTATGTATTTAAATGACTGTTTTGGTCTTTTTTCTGAGCTGTTGTTTTTATCTATCATGTTATTAATAATTATAAGCTGGTTCCCTACCCCTCATTCCCCCAAATACTTGCAACATACATAAAATGTCAAGAAAAGGGAGAACAAGAGGATAAATGTTAATCTCGTTGATTTAAAAATAAATCATAGCATGCTTGGAAAGCTGTCAGGAAAAGTAATTTTAGCCTAACTTTACTGCTCATTCTGCACTCCAGTGCAAACAGCTCATTTGCTCTTCTGACTTCCTGGCATTACACAATCTGCTTGCAATTATGATTTGCCATACATTTGCAAATACTGGAAACAGAACAGCAAACTGAAAACAGGATCTACTGGCCTGAGTGTAGACATAATGCAGTTCTCATTAATTCCTTGGCCACAACTGATAAAAAGGCATAAGCTTTTATTACCCTAATAGACTTCCACCAGCAAGAGAATTTAGTACAGCTTTCTCTATAGGTCACATTGATGAAAAGCACTATCTTCACTACCAATAAAAATAAATACACCAAATAAAACATAAGCCTGACACTATGTAATATTCATGAGTTCATACAGTGTTACTCTATAAAGCTTAGGCTCTAACTCTGCATGATATCATCATCCTCCAGAACCTTTACCTGCTTTAAATTAATAAAACTATTTAATTCTGGGTTTCAGATTTGCCATAAGAAGCTCAAAGACATGAACTAGCTGAACTGTTGTAACAATAACTTCTTGAGACTGACCACTATGGGATGACTGGTTAATCTCACTACACTGATCATTTCAACACCCACAGACAAATACTGTTAGAATCACAGAATCATTTTGGTTGGAAAAGACCTTTAAGATCACCAACTCCAACTATTAACCTAGCACTGCCAAGTCCACCACCAAACCATGTCTCTAAGCACCATGTCTACATGTCTTTTCAATACCCCCAAAGATGGTGACTCAACCACTTCGCTGGGCAGCCTGTTCCGGTGAAGAAATTGTTCCTAATATCCAATCTAAACTTCCTCTGGTGCAACTGGAGGCCGTTTCCTCTTGTCCTGTCACTTGTTACCTGGGAGAAGAGACCAACACCCACATCGCTACAACCTCCTTTCAGGTAGTTGAAGAGAGTCTCAGCCTCCTCTTCTCTAGACTAAACAACCCCAATTTCCTCAGCTGCTCCTTACAGGACTTGTGCTCCAGACCCTTCACCAGCTTTGTTGCTCTTCTTTGAACACACTCCAGCACCTCAATGTCTTTCCTGTAGTGAGAGGCCCAAAACGGAACTCAAGGTGTGGCCTCAACAGTGCTGAGTGCAGGGGGAAAAACCCAGTGAACAGCCACATTCCAAAAATCCAAAAACTGTGTCTCTTGCCTTCCTAGCTGGGACATCTCCAATCCTGACACAAGCCTCTCTGACACATGCTGCAGTACATCTGTGTCAACAGAAAACGTAAAGACTTCCAGAAAAACAGGGCTGGTGATCACCAAGTCCATCCCCCTCCTCAGTGAATAAGGTCAAAGTCCATCATGCCCACCTTTGGTTTTGAAGCTTTCAATAGTGAGGATTCCACAGTCTCCTCACACCTCTTACTCCAGTATTTAGATCATCTCACCATTGAAACCTATTTCTAGATCTCTCATTTACTTTTCAAGTATTTGGCCTATTTCCTTAATATCTCTCCTCGAGATCACATCAACTAACGTACAAGCTCACCAGCCTGCATACAGGTTTAAAGAATGGTTTTTGGCCCGCTGGAAACTGTGATGCAGAGGTGTTGCTTGTCCTGCTCAAGGACAAAACGACTCTGCAAGCTTACCTTCTCAATAGATCACCAGTTAAGAAAACAAACACATTTCCCAGCTGCTTTGGCTTCCAACCAGCAGACAAACGTAGACTGACTGATCAGTCTGTGTTCTTAAGTGCTCATGTTCTCATGTATGAGGAGAAATGTAGCATCTGGGGAAGGAGAGGGAAGCAAAGTATGCCAGCAGAGCAGGGGAGAGAAGCCCTAGAAGCCTTTTTCATCCGTTACACTGAACAAAGACAACCAAACAAAAAGGAACTGTGACTTTTAAATATTCTTATAATTTTAGAGACATACTAGTACTCCTCCGTCTGAGAAATGACGTGCCTGGTCCCCTTTACATAAGTCATGTACCTTTGCATGGGGAATATTTTATCTTGAAAACAATATTTTTGCTTTCTTCAGGACTACTATTCTTTGCAACAGACAAGTTTAGGACTTCAGCTTTATAGAGTGACTAAAATGATTTCTGCCTCAGTAGAGCCACCTGATTATAAAATTCAGTTGTGATTTGATTGCATCCACAAATCTATCTCCTCATGCATGTAACTTAAATGTGTTACGCTTCCTTTTCAAGTTCTCGCAATTTCACTAAATTTTGAGAATAAAATTTAATGACCTATTGAAAATAAATAAATCATTTGTAATATTACATTCTACTTGGCATACAATATTAGCACAGAGAACATTTGCTAGAGGTACTGCTAAGTGAAAATCCTTGTTACATTATGCATGATTTCCCAAAGCACTGAGTACATAATATCCATCATGAAATTCAGAATATATAACTAAATTTAGAAAGAGGTACATCCAGACCTGTGATCAGTATTCTGACATCTCCAGTTATGAGTTTTAATTAAACTTGCTTTTTTGTATTAAGTCTATTTTTATCAAATAGGCACAGAATCATGTTTTATACATTAAGCATAACTAAAAAGAGATTAAAAAGTTATTTGTAAATGCCTTTTCTTAAAGGGACTTCATAATTCAAGTCACTGTTCCATAACTTCTCTTTACAGTTCTGATAAAGAGGCATCACCGCTGAACATGATATACCTCTTTCAGGGCTTCAGCCACCTCGCTGGCAATCTGTTTCAGCACTCCAAGTACTACTTCCTGTGACAGCAGGCTGATAAATGGGATCTTTGGGTGATACAGGGCATGGATCACTTTTTTGTCAGGATGTAAATTATAAAAAAGCAAAACCAAAGAGATTTTTTTAACATTTCTGATACATCAGACTGACCCGTGTATTCCACAATTCCCATCCTTTGGTACTGAGTATCCCTCACCACTAAGCAGATGAGGTCTCACTCTCTCCATATTTCTCGACTTCATACATCACATTTGAAGAATCTTCTTAACTCCCTACTATCACAAATAAGAAACACAAAGATGCACCTAAATGAAGCCCGTAAGACTGAAGTCCTAACTGTCCTAAATGTCTCCTTTCCCTGAGAAGCTGCATCTCCCAGAGCAGAGCCAGCAGACCTGCATGGCAGCAGCCCTGTAAGCTACCAGTTTGCTGCCCTGCGTATGAAAGCCATGCACCCTTCATTCCGGATTGTGCCATGAGCTGTGGTGTCATCCACAGCTGGTTCAGGTTCATCTCAGCCACCTCTACTGAGAAGGCCGAAGCTGCCAAGAGAAAGGTGGTTTCCCTCAGTTGTGGGTGGGAGAAACCCTTTCAGCAGGCTAACCCCACCCATGTCCCCAGATCTTCCCCACTGCATTTTCTCTGACGAGCAATTCACCTTGTAGCTATGGAGCCCTATCACTTGGCCCATGAACGCTACACGCAGGAATACCACACAGTCCCGACCGAGCACTGCGCTGTGTCAGCTCCCACACATTAGTCACACGCTAGAAACGCTTGTGTCTTTGCTGGACAGGAGAAGCTGGCAATGCCTGTTAAATCCAGGATCTCAGTCTTGTGAGCATAAAGGGCCACTCACCTAACAAAAAACAGCACCAAATTTATCAAGTCTTATCCGTCTAAATATTCCACTTGCAAAATGAACAGTTTCAAATGAGTCTCAAGCAAGAAATGAAACTAGAGTAACTAGCACACCAAATTACCAAGACCAAAGAGCAGTTCACAAACAACAAGGAAAGCCCAGTTTAAAGGAATCAGTGTTTTGAGCTTCAGGAAACCCATGAGAATAACATACTGACACTGTGACACAAAAAAGGGGTGGTTTTGTGGTTGGCTTTGGTTGTTTTGGTTTGTTTTTTTACACTATAACTTCTCTTCAAAGGTTATTCTTTCTACATTTGCCAAGAAATATTTTTTCTTAATACATCCTAGTACTATAGTATTCACCTTTTGATCTGGAGAAATACCTTTTCAGAACAGTCCAAATCAAAATTCCTTAGAATCAGTGCGTTTATATTTACAAATTCTACCTCACTTCCTCCTTTGATACCAATCAAATGCACAAACATAGATTTACTGGCTAACTAGGATTAAGTAGAAGCTGAAAGTAACTCTCTCTTGGAAAAAATTGGCTTTACTGAAAGACCTGAAAGCTATTTTCCTGCTGGAGAGACACTTACTTAGTATTCAAAAGAAGAAACTAACTACTTCTTATTTAGCTGAGCAACCTCACTCCATTTCCTGAAAACTGGACAGCTAGAATGCAGCACCTGCTAATGTTTCAGTAATAATTCACCCCAAATTGTGCCTTAAACTGCCTTTTTTTAAATCTCTGGAGTAATCTGTATCACCAGAAAATTCTGATTTCACAAGCATATTTCCTCTTGCTTTTCAGACCAGTAGGTAGTAAGAGGTTGGGCATGGCCATGTACTGCTACAAAGAATTTACAACACTTCTTGTGTGTACCAAGTTGTGCAAACAAGCACCTTGTGCAGATGACAATCACAGACAAACAAAATATACAGTACTTACTGCAAGTTTCTGAGAAGTTAAGATTTTGTGCAGAAAATAACCTCAAAGGTGAGTCTTTTCATAGTATTTCTTGGCTACGTCATTCCTATAACAGAGTGTGTGCACATGCTTATAAAATGCTGCATATATGTAAACAGCACAAATAAGAGGAGGTAAAATTCTTTAAAGATGTGTGCAGATAAACTGAGAACTACCATCAAATAATTAGCATAAGAAGAAATTCAAATACTGGAAAGCTATTTTGGTTCTAGCTTTGCTGCTTGTGCTTCATTGCTAAAATGTTCTTAAATTTATTTTATTGCAGGCATGCAGTGTACCACATTTTCAAGATCAATTAATTTCATTGTGCAAATGTGAAATACCTAGAATTCCAATCTAGAATTTTCCTGGAGAGAATTTTGGACAACCAGTTTTGTCAAATTTGTTCTTAACTTTATTTTCCTATTTCTCTTCAACTTTTCAATCCATTGGTATGGTTTGCATAATGCACACCGCAGTCACTTCCATTTTGTTAAAGAACACTTATTTGGAAATGAAGATGCACCAAATTATATTCCATAGCCTTTGGAAAGAATGAGAAGTGAACAACAATAAACCTCCTGCATGTTAAAAAGAGCCACTGACTGCAAGACATAACATGAACTACTGTGCCAAAATGTTCTTGCTGCTGCTCCACTGACATCTCTGAATTTGAACAAATGTGGCTCATTAAGCTGAGGCAGAATAAAGACAAAACTGAAATGGAGATTTTCCAAAGTGCTCCACTTGTAAGCACCTTATTTATGAATTTTATTTTCTTTCCAATATAGGTAGAATGGCAAGAACCAATGTATTGCATATGCTGTAATAAGTCTGAAGAGGTTTCAGCTGATCAGTCTTATATCTGTGGTTTCTTCAAAAGGTGAATGGCCTAAACAGAATAATTCTACAGATGGGTAAAACTGGCATTTTAGAGGAAAAATTAAGAGTCATCATGGCATATTTGTATGAAATGTAGTTAAGAGCAATTAATTTTGGAACCTTTCTAAAACTGAGAGGATGCTTACTTTTTTTAAAAAAATCTGAATGGTAATGTGAGTGCAGCAATAGTGTTATCCTGTGTGAATGTTCAACTCTGTACCTTACTGATACTGTGATTTAATATAGATATATTTACAATACAGTTCATAAAGAAGAATATTATATACGCATTTTTCAGTAGGTCATGCACATTTTTGAGAGAAACCCAATGCTCATTATTTTTGTCACTTTTACAAACGAAGTTTTAAACAGGAATTGCTCAATGCAGGTACACACACACAGGCTGGGATTGCTAAGAATAATATGAAGCATTGGAGAGAGAGGGTCAATTGAGGTTCAAAAAATCACAGCCTATGAACACCATACTCAGCAACAGTCCCTCACAAATGCCATATGGAAGCCTGATGTTCTCTCCTCCTCTGCACACTGACCAGATGAATTTTCCACGTTAAAGAAAAATAACTGGCTAACAAATATGAGCTCCATATATACTGAGCCCTTTCATGCTTTTGTAGTTCAACAAATGTTTCGCTAACCTCTCCAAGATTATCATTACTAATTTGCCTGTCTGTTTAACAAAAATAATGCATGTTTATTATCTGTTCTATTACTCTTTTCATTTCAACTCATGTTTAGTCTGTTAAGAGCAGTGATGTACTCCATCAGGTATTTAAAGAACATTTGCATAGCAACCCCAATTAGATGTTTTCCTATAGTCAGTAACTTATAGTATTTAATGCAAGTATACAAAAGAAAATCCAGTAGGCTACACTGTAAGGGCTGAAAGACTGATTATATCAAATAATTCATGCATAAGAAAAAAAAAAAAAATCTAAGTTTATTATCTACTCTAATTTACATCAGGCATGCTTACATCATTTTCAACAAACAAACCATCTTTTCATAGAACTCTTTACCCTATTTGAAGCTGTCCAGAACCACAGTAAGATGGGATCCCCTATGATCCAGTGCAGAAGAAAATGCAACCACTTCAGTCACATTCAGTCAACAGGTGAGCTCTCTTCACACTGCTACAGAGTCTAGCACTCCTATGGAGATGGTCAGCAGCAATTTTATGTCAGAAGATTAGTTCAATATCTACCAACTCATTCCTAATTAAATGAACTGACATCTCTCCATCAATAATCAACATTCACAAGATAACTTATGAGCAGAAAGCAGCCAATTTCCAGTTAGGATTGGCTCAGGGGAAACAGACAGATTTGCTTCAATCTACTCTAAGCGAAAACATAAAATGCAGTCATGTGTTCCAAAATATGATGGACATGTGCCCATGTTCTCCTAGACAAAGCTTATCCTGATTGCATCCAAGTGCTGTTAGCTTGTTACGACAGTAGCTTCTTGCAGCATTTCAGGATCTGAAAGATATTTTAAAGTGCTAAAACAAGCATATCAACAATCATATCACGCATAGCTGATCAAATTTCCAATCTAAACAACTTCTAAAACCTAGTCAAGACAAAGCACTTGTATTTTAGTGTTCATGTGCCACACTGACTAGGTTACAGCTCACTGAGAAGCTCAGAATTTAACTCTGTCTGTTCTGTGCTTATTATGGCAGGTTAAGACAGAATTTTTCATTTTAAATGACTTTCAAAGCTACAAGAAGGGAGGTAACTAACAGATAAATCAACTTACAAAATCAGTAAGCAATGGCCCAGAAGAAAAAAAAATTCCAGTTGTTCCTCAAACTACTGCATATTGCCTGATCATTATGAAGAATACTCCTACATCTGTCCCACTGCCTTTTAAAAAGCATTCCTAGAAAAGATGACTCATGAGGATGCTTCACAAATGAGAAAGTACCACAATTTGAAATGGTATGACTCCTCTGCAGAACTTCAAAGACCCAGCTTCCAAATAAAGAGTCCAGAACATTTCAGGCAAAACAGTCAAGAAGTTATAGCCCAGCATTCTCCATAGTACCGACGAAGGAGGGGATAGAAGTTGTTCCTCCATACCCACAGCCTCCAGACTGTTTGCTTCAAGCCTTGCAGCAGCATTTTCTACATCTTTGCAATTTAACTTCTAAATGAGACTCCATTATGGAGGTTGAGTACCATAATTTTTTCTATTTTGCTGGACTGACACTGTGATGTACTGCCACAACTCAGGGAACAGTGCCATAAAAATGTTGGCAATCAATCCATGGAAAGTTAAGAAGGCGATACAATATTATACCTGGAAAGGATGGAATACATGTATAAAAACATTTGTTATTTTCAAGAAGCCACTATAATCCATTATCTGCATTTTTAATTGCAATCTTCAGTATGGTTAGTTGCCAAATAACTGATAAAGATGTTGAATTCTGATACCCAGTACATAACAATATGGCCTGGAAGACACTTTTGGAAATGCACCTCAAAACAAAGATGCTGTTATCAGCAACTGACCCAGAGAGCAGTGGCAACTCAGCCTAGCCTACAGGTACTAATAATCTGGAAGAAATGCTTGTATCATCATCATGTATGCATTGTAGGGGCTTTTTAAATTAATCTTTAAATGTTCTCTCTTTTTAAAAGCCTTTTCAGATAAGAAAGAGGAAAGACTTATCAAGTAAACAAGCAACGAGCCTGACATTTGCAAAAACTGTCTCAATTCTCTTCTATCAAGTAAACAAGCAACGAGCCTGACATTTGGAAAAACTGTCTCAATTCTCTTCTCCAGCCAAAAGCCAGAAACAAAGTCCAAGGAATTCACTCGGT
>NW_010337194.1:0-696 GCF_000700745.2 Antrostomus carolinensis | reverse complement strand
CTGACAAAGATGTTGAATTCTTCAGTTTTGTTTTGACAAAATACCTCTGGATGTGGATTCCTCTTGTACTTGAAGCTGGAGGGGCAAAGTATGTTCGGTACTTAACAAAATAAACACAGGAGTGTAAGAGCAAGGGCTGGGCGTGCTCTCCCATCAGCATGGCTTGAGACTCTGGGTTTTTCATCAGAGTTTGTTTCTTTATATTCCTGGTAGAGGGAGTTCTGAAAAATTGGGAAATAAATCCAGGCTCGGTGGATTTATTTAATCCAATAAATCAATAAATATTTGTTATTTACCAGTGTGTGTCTGTGCCACAGACACAGCTCCTGCTGGAGAACTGCCCCGAAGCACCCGCTGTCTCTGTGTAAAGCCCAGCGAGTGATGGCATGGTTTAAAATTAAATGAAAGAATTGCAATTAAATTTAAGATCAATTACCAGCCTGGGACATACACATACCAGTATCACCAGTATCACAGGAGGTGAGTGCCTGTGTTTCACTGCCCATCTGAGTTTTTGTTTATTTTTATTTATTTTTTTTTAAGTCCAAATTTGGAAGGATTTCCACGCTGTAGCTTGTCAACCCTTGACAGTTATTTTATGCTACTTGAGTTTTTAAAAATTAACTGTGTTGTGTCCACATTAGCCTCTTCCTTACGCCTTTTCTCTTCCTTTTTTCTCTTCCTTCCTTTTTTCTC
>NW_010337193.1:0-16165 GCF_000700745.2 Antrostomus carolinensis | reverse complement strand
TAATTTTTGCCCCAGGATCCTTTTCCCCTTCAATATGGTGAATATTATATGGTGAATAACTCTCTCATTTTTTTGAAAGTCCTTGATAAGGGGAGAGATTATATTTTAAACTCTTTTTATGAAACTTCTGCTTCATACTTGTGCTTTTACGCACCTTTCATGACAGCATTCAATGAGTAAGCCAAGACCCTGGAAATATGCAGCAGAACGCATCTATTGTTGGTGAAAGTGAAGAGAAGAGTATTAGCACAGTTCTAGCAAGCCTCTGTGGATATTTGTGTGGGGCTTTTTTTCTTTAGCTGAACTTGCTGGTAGGATTTGGATGAAGAAAGGCATCTAGGGGATCGCTTAACATCTTAGAAAAGTCATAGGTTTGGTCAGGGTGGTAGGTGAGACTTGTCAACAAAGCTACTAGCACAATGATATGAATAAAAAAGGCTTCTTCATGCCTGACTTCATGGACAGCAGTGCTGATAGTGGGCAGTAGCTGTAGCATGTAGCAGGTTATATGGGCTGGGGAAATCCTCTAGGAAAGGAACCAGACAGGCCCAGATTCTCCTCTCCCTCCCAGGGAGAGCAGTGGGAGAGTCTGAGCAGTCTGTTGTGCTCTGCCTGGGACTTTGCCCTTTGGACAGCGAGCTCACCATATCCAGGGCAGGGTTTGTTATAGAAATGTCATTGCTTGCAGCAATGTGGGATTGAATGTGTGCTCCTTTGTTCCTAGATTGTGCTTGAGTTTCTGTTAAGCTGTAAGGAGATGGTTGTCCTTGAATTTCTTCAATTAAGTAAGAGATAAAATGAGAAGGTAGAAAGCATGCTAGATTTGTAAAAAAAATAAATATGCAATTTAATGACAAAACAGGGAGTGATTAGGTTGGAAGGTTTAAATGCCACAGCTCCTAGCAGGGGAATAGCAGGGTGTGCTGGCATCTTTAGCACTAGATAATCAAATGACATGGCAAAGTAGGGAGGGAAGCAGTGGTAAGAAGGGTGTCAGGATAATTTTTAAACCTGGTCTAAAGGCCTGATCTAAATCCACCTATAATGATTATTAGGGATTGACAGGGTTAGCATTCAACCTATATGATCATCCCTGATTTACAGAAATATTAAATATCTTTTTTCCTTCTTTTTTTTAAAGGGCAGATTTAATAGTGTTTGTATTTAAATTGCTCCAACTTTTCTGGACTCACAGTGCTATATGTAGTATATTAAGCATATTACTTTTAATATTTTATTTGACTTATATGCAGGCCAGAATAGACCTCAGGATGCCCTTATCTTTCTGTGATGTTTTGAAACATTGTTCTTTGATTTCAGTGTCTATAGATGTGATCAGTTATTTCTCTTTGACAGTGCTATTATTGCATACATATTCTACAACTCATGTGCACTAAATTTCTTATTGATCTTTAGAGCAGTATAAACAGAATGCATTTATTTACATGTATATACATGCATGAGGAGGTAATTAATTTACTTGCTATTGATTTGTTTTGATGGAAGTTGTAAAACTAGAACATTAGTAAGCTTATTTTTGCTGCCTTAGTAAATCTATTTGTAAGGTAGATGCACTGAACAATAGTCTCTGCATCTATTTTTTTACAAGGGAATGGGAAATAAAACATTTTTCTGAGGGTAAAAAGCATAAAAGTGCTGAATTTACCTCAGCATTCTTGACATCAGTGTAAAGCCTCTGCGACAGATCAGGATCCAAAATGATGAAGTATCAATCTGCTAAGTTTAGTCAGTGAGGAGTCCCAACAGTACTACTCAAATATTAAAAATTATATGTTTACTATTGTACTGAAGCATACGGCTTCTCTCCTCTAACTGGAGTGTCCAGCCAAACCAAGAAACATTCCAACACCAAATTCAAAGCCAAACTGCGCAAATTAGCCGTTTGTATACACTAACCTCCCAGTGGTTTGTGTTACAGATACTACTAAACTAGGGAGACAATCAAGATTCAGTATGTGTTTATGTTGTCTCACAGACCATACGTATGCATGCATTTACTGTTGTACATGCATTTAGATGGTTTGCTCATTCATAAGCCAAGATCTGCATGAGCAAGAGAGAGCCTCTCAGCCCTATGTCTCCTGACAGCCTGTCTGGTGTCAGGAGTCATACACATGCTTGCTGTGTACAGGGACTGTATTTACAGCTTGTCATTTTATATTACAGGACTGCATAAAAGCAGGCAGGAAGGTCCATTTTAAATAATCTTGTTATTAGCAAGGACTGTATCAGATGAACTTTTTTCTTCTATATATCTTCTCTTATTTTTACATATATATTCATTGAAGATGAGTTTTGAATTAAATTCAAAAATTTGTAAGATCTTTTGCATCATTTTCAATGGGCATTGACAGAAATGGCAATCTGATTCATAAACAGAAAAAACTCATTTTAGTTTTCACACAGAGTTGCATATAATGTACAAAATTAACTACTGTGTATGACTATTAAAATGCAGTAGATTATTCATAAAATAAGAGTTTGTATTTTCATCAGCTCGTTTAAGACATAGGGGATATATTGTGCCATGCTTTAGACTGCAGTACGTGTAATGGCTGTGATTCCTCTTGCTATGATTGTCTACATTCCTTTTAAGTTTGCAAGGTCTATTTTGTGATTACCTGAGCATCTGCTTTGTACCCAGTAAAATATGAATTTTATTAAATGTGGTGATATTCTCCCACTCTAATATAGATTTCCAACCATTTCACAAAGGGAATATTGCTTCCGTTCTCTTTAAGCCCATTTTACAAAGATATTTCTGTTATGAAGGGAATTGTCTCTCTGAAGTTCTGGGTTTAAACTCTGACAATAGCACATTGGCTTCTGAATAACTTAGGCCCTTTGAAATCATTATCCCAATGTCCAATATTTGATTTTGCTTGAATTAATACGTTCAAACCAGAAGGTAAATAAAATGGAATAGTTAGAGATTTAGGTAAATATATGCACTTCTGTGTCAGTATAAGATGATAGATGCTTAAGAAATTTGGTATAAATTTAGTAGATGAGAAATGTATGTAATCATATGACATTTAGCAGTGATTATTTAATTTTAAAGCATTTACAGTGCAATTTGTAACAATTATTTTAAATTATATTACATTTGCAATTCATTTTTAAATTATAAACTATTGTGTAGAAAAGTACATTAACATTTTTGTTTCACTTTCATGTCTGTCACAAAAAAAGAAAAAAAAGACTCTATAAGTGACATGTTATAATGAATTCTTTTTATATTCAGAATAATTTGCTGTGTTTTGATAAAGAAGTAGTACATAATTTAATAGGCATTCTTCATTAGCTTAACAGAGGGCTACCAGAGGGCAGTGCTTGATAGATCCATTCAGCTGCTTGCCTGTTTTGGGTAGGGATCTGGCTTTGCCCTCCTCTCTGTGCAGAGCCTCAGTGCTGGTGAGAGCAACAGTTCCTCTCCCCACTGCTGATAGTTTTGGGAACACGACCTGAATGCAAAAGCTGAAACGCACACCTTCAGACTGTTTGAAACCCTGGAGTCCTAGGAGCTAAGGCCAAAGCCTTGGCTTCCACTGAGCAAGCCACCCAGGTAGCTAGAAGGCTCTCCTGTGAGGCAGGTGGAAGGGATATTTGAAGTACAGCTGCCTTCTCGCTTATTTTCTCAGGACTCAAGTGGTCTTCAGTGCTTTCTCTGCTCTTACTGAGCTCTCTTTAGGTAGGATTTAGCAGCTTGTCTTCAGGTGGATCCTCTTGTGGGCACTGTCAGCTTGCTCTTCACTACTAATACCCCCAATTCTGCAAGGCAACTCTACCTTACTGAAAGAAATGGTGAGGCCTGTCCCTTAAGCAAGGCAGAAGTGTCTTCTGTGTCCCAGAAAACACAAATTCTCTGTACCTTTAATACATATATTCTATTTGTGTATGTAACTTTATTTATACCTCAGAAAGCTGTTCTTTTTTTGGGAAGCTCAAGGTGAAGCCATCTTTGCCCCTTTACCTTCCTTACACCTGGGACACAGAACAGCACTCCTCAGATTTTGGGAATATGTGTACACTATTCAGACCTGTAGTAAGTGCAAAATAATCATTAACCTAGAGTGCAGAGGTCCCAGACAGCGTTCAGCTGACCCATCCTTCCTGCTTGTATCTACCATTGCCTTTGGATCCTTTTTGGCACAGACCACTGCCATGACAGAGATGTGTGTCCTGCTCAGGTCACCCACGTCTTGTGCAGCTACTCTGTCTCCTCTGAAATCCCTACGTGAATTTCCTCGGGAGCATGTTGCCTCTTACAGTTCCTGAGCTTTAGGCATGCCCTGGATCCCTACTGACTTCAGCCTGAGTTTTAAAGAACCTGAGAAAACAAAAGCAGACCCTCAGGGCAAACATAAAGTGCTTGATAGCAGATGTCTGCTCTGAACAGCCACATCAATGACTTTTAGCCTCTTCAGCAGCTCTTCTCTGAGCTTAGTTGCTTTATACATCTACACCGTTGTCAATTAGCCTCTATTACGCAGATTTCACCTCAGTTTACCTGGAAAATAAAAGCAAATAGCATATTTATTGATACTAACGAATAATGACTTAAAATATTGCTTCTCTATTCGTGCATAATGACTTAACTTCAGCACATTTGCTAAGCTGTAGCTGGCATCTTTGCTTTTGATGTTTGTTTTTTTTTATTTCCCTCTTTCCTTTTGCTGTGAGAAGGTTGAAGCTGAGAAGTGAGGCATTACCAGTGCTCAGGCATGTGCCAAGTTTCAGAATGACAAATAACACATATTAAAACCGTGAAGGTGAGCAAAGTAACATGTGCTTCCAGGATGAAAACCCTTTCTGAAAGGCTGACTGTCCCATCCAACTCACCCAGCAAACAACTCATAACTGTTGCTGTGGGCAGCAAAAAAGTTTCTTTCTTTACATCCTGTAATAAAGAAGTAGAAGAATCCAGGTAGCTCTCTTTCTTTCTCTTTTCCTTTAGTCTTTCTCTCTGTCTCTCCATTTGAGGTGAAGAGCACTTCCCCTGCTCATTTCCTCTCTCCTTGATGATGTGGACAGAAAAGAGGGTGGGTGAATAAAGAGCCCATGACAACTTCTCCCCACTCAGCCTTGGAAGGTGAGGGGAAATGAAGAATCTGGTGACAACTGAGACTGGGAAGATGAAGTTGCTATATGGAGCTAATGGGAAGGAACAGGTGTTGGAACTGTACTGATATGGGAGCTGTACAGTGCAGGGAACTGCTTAACTAGATTTAATAACAGGAGATCTACTTTTTTTAAGCTCTACTAAGCGCTCAGTTGTAGCTGGAGTCACTGTGGATTCGAGGAATGTGATCAGGAAATAATGCTTGTCAGGGCATAATCAAAGGATTAATTTAAAAAAAAATAAAGAAAATTAAAAACCTATTTTGTCCTTATGTGTGATGCTGGGATCTTTTTATCGCTGATGAGGAAGGTAACTTCAAGCCTTTATCTTGGATATCATTAAGTGACCCACTAATAGAGGATGTGTGTATTTATATGAGTTAAGTGATTTACCTTTAATTGATGATACTTTCAGTTTCTTTTTCTTCTGTGCCATATTTGATCACTACAGTTTTGAGTCCTTTTTGATCTAAAATTATTTCTATTTTGAGGGTAGATACCAACCTTAAGTTCTGTTGAGCTGCTTTCTTTGGCAGATGATGACCACCTGAATAAAATTAAGCTTTTACATAAATCAGAAGCCATAATCTCTCAGGTCGTTCACTGAAAGGAAATGTGTGACCTAGAGGTCACTTGCTATTCGTATAGCTAAAAAATAATAATAAAAAAATACTTATCTTTTACATTTTGAAGATTTAAAGGTTAATGTCACCTGATGGTGAATATGATGTACTCTTTGCAATTGTAATACTTCCTTATTTTTAGGGGCTCTCTGTTGTTGACTGAAAAGAAATCAAAAACAGTCATTGGTTCCCAAGTAAAACAAATTCCATGTGTTCACTTGTGTTAAATCAATACAACTTCATTGATGCTGATAAGTATGTTTTATCACCTGAAGGACTGGCCTGGGAAGCCTCATAATTTTTCAGTACTGCTTAAATAATTAACAGACCCAGAGTTTTCCATAGTGGATCAGCTATTCAGAATATTCCTGTTCATCCCATATAGTGCTTTGTATCTTTGACTTGGCTGAGATACATACCAAAAAAAAAAAAAAAACAAACGGTATTTAGACTCTTTCAGCAGGCAAAACAGCACACTACCCTCAAGCTGAGTGCTCATGCCGGCTGTTCCTTAGAACACATTCAGTTGCAGAATCTGTCCTTACTCAGACACAGTCTCTCACTAAGACACACTTATACCTTGCCATCTGCCATGTGCTCCCTGTTCCCATGGTAAAAATGGCTCCCACAGTTTATTGAAATTTGACAGCTATTTCCGTTGAGATTGCTGATGGAGTAAGCTTCAGAAATATGTTCCTTTTCCCATTTCTTCCCTCATATTGATAGCATCTCACTTTCATATGTAGTCCTAAGTCACTTTGGTGGAACTTATAAGGGGTGAATATTGATGCACAGAAAGGGTTGTGCCTGAACCTTGTCGTTAGGTAACAGTGTAGAAAGGCTTTGCTTGAAACTTTTTGTATTCTATCAAACTTCTGTTAGTCTCTCTTCTTCAGTAGAAAACCATACATTTTAATTGGACACTGTATACATGTTCAGAAATATGTAGCAATGATGACAAGAGTGAGTGGGAGGGCAAGAAATAAAGGACTGTCTGCAAAGATAATAAATAGCAGGGTGTACTGTATGTGGACAAAATACACTTTCATGAGGAACAAGGAAATTATAACGGTGTCATTTGCTTGTTTCATTCTGATCTGTCAACTACAACAGATAAATACTAAGCTGGCAGCTCATACTCCTCTTTTCCCAATTAAATATGAACTTACAAATATTAATCTTGTATTTTTTCCAGGAGAATAGCAAAAGGGGAAAGTTAGAACAAATTATCAACTTCAGTGACTTCTGAAATATTTTTACATGTTCCTTTGTCACTGTGATGCTAATTTTATGTTCAGTCTTCATCTAATTTCCCAGATCATCAGAGTGTTTGCATCTGAGAGCTAAATTAGCTAAGTCTCTCAGCAAGCATCAGCAAAACATGAATGATCTCCAGTTCCACATGCACCAGATGCAGTACATCTTCAGTGAACACCATGGATAGAAGAGACTTAGATGTGCCAAAGATGATGCCAGTGCATCTATGCATAATCTGGATCTTCACGACCCCAGTTCATTCCACTAGCAATATCTGCTATGTCTCCACCACTCCTGTCATCCAGATGCTTCAAGTGCCTTGGCCTTTTTTTGTAGATGACAATTCTTCACTGTAAAAACATCCGGAATTAATAGGCAAATTAAAAGGGCGTGCTCTCAGATATTTGATTCACTAACTCTGTGAGCAGCAAAATAAGAGGCATCCAAATCCAACAGATGACTATTTAGCTGTCTCAGTCCTATGTAGGGCATCTATGTAAAATCATTATAATGCATTTAAAGAAGGTCTCATAAAGCAGGGAAGCGCGCTTTGTATCTGTTGTAATTACAGCATATCCATAGTACCGTGAGTACATTCACATATCCAGACTGTCATGCATGCATGACTTTAAGTGCGTTGTAATAATTTATGCTAGCTGAGGAACTGGCTTGGTGTGGTATGAAAAATAAATTCCCTGGTGGTTTGAAAATATGGGCCCAAGCCTTGCTGGCTGGAGCTTCTGTTAATGATCTGAGAAACACCTGCAAATTTAAAGTAAATATATGAAGTCTGCAGGCTTTTCACAATAGTTTTGGTAGTATGTTTTCAGAAGCCTTGCGGAAGGCATGCATAGACTGTGTATGTGTCTCTGTACTTTCCATATAGGTGAGGTTGTCAATATTGTGCTTGCCCTTACTGTACAGTTGCTTTTAGCATATGCCAGTCAAACAAGCAGTCAGGAAATGAATTTTCTAAGATGGGGCCTTCTGTCAGAAAATTATTTTATATGAAGCTCATCTGTGCTCTGTTAGCTCCCTGCCTGGCATAGGAGCACAGCAAGTCTTCTGTGAATTACAATTTTCAAGCGTGGATGTTCTATAAAACGGAGAGAAAGCTATGTCGTGTCTTTTCTGTGTTAAATCAGCAGAGGTTCATATCTTCTAATTAAAGCTTTCATACTTGCTTCTCTTAGCTTGCACAGTTTATCGCAAAACGCAAAAATTTCTATCAGGATTTGCTATCATAAATTTAAGAGAAAGCACATTGTAGCTTGTAAATCTGGTACTTCAGCTGTTGTATTTTGATGTAACCCTGTAGGAACTCTGTGAAATCTTGCTGCTTTACAGCAACTGGTGATTTTATGGTAGTAGTCACTGCAATATGTAGTTACATGATTGTGTCATTTTATAGTCTTGTCAAGAAGGCATTTCTAGTAGCATCACAAATTGTTCAGAGAAACCTGCCAGTTTCTCAGTGCATCTAAAAGAATAGTTAGAAATATTCATGTTCATAATTTTTTATTAATTCAGGCATGCAATGCTTGACTTGTTTGTGTGATTAACTGTTGTTAAGACTTTGTACTGTCACAGAATCAAGTGCTTAGTATACTGTTTTGACTCAAGAAGAGGATTGCTTCTATTAGAAGGCAATGTGAAAAAATAGCAGAGACAAGATAAATGCATCACAATAATCTACAGTTATTAACAAACATAAAAAAGCTACAGAGAATTGGAGCATGAGTGATTTTTTTACAGCAGAGGCAATACAACTTTCTCAATGCCTTTTCTGATGGTATATAGGTTGCTGTACTTTTGTGGAAATCCTGTTGTTAATGCTTATTTTTGTCTGTATTCCATTGCCATTGCTGCAAGGTGCCCTCTGCTGTTTGGAACAACAGTCCAGTATTGCCCCATGCTAGAGACTCCTTGTGTGAGCCTACACAGGCAGGACACAGGAACAACCACAAAAACCATGGATAAAATGCAAAAAGCAAATTTATTCTTGTTACCTCATGAATGGGTGTATCTCTGCAGCAGCACCCGGGGAAGAGGCACATAAGCGGGAGCGCAGGCACCACGGAGCTCAGGCCTTTCTACAGTGAGAGTGAGAGAGAGATTCCAAACCTGCCTCTTTTGCCTGTATATTAAGGATTTCTTTGCAGGCAGTAGTTTTCCATTGTGCTTTGATCTTTCTCACAGCAGGGCAGAAATCTCAGGCATGTCTAGGGTGCCCTTGAGTCTATCACAGACCTATGTTATCTAAATGCAGATGCTCTACTTGTCAAGCACTAAACAACAATTAGTAGTGTGATGTGTTTTTCAACACCCCAGGTGCAAGTCCCTTGAGCCTGTTTACAGTCTTCCTCCCAATCTTCCATGATATTCCCACACTCCTTAAGTAAAGAAAAGAGAGACCTTCTCCTTCCAGAAGACTCCTGTACTCATGGGCAGTCACAGTAGGCAAACTCCATGATGGGAGATGACATAGTGTTGAGAAAGATTGTGTAGCTGGAACACTTATTTACAGATTTTGTGGGGTGATGACAACTTTCTGGCAGTTGTAGGCAAAGGTGTCTCATATCAATAAAGCTCCTACGGTAGATCCAGATCTGTGAGGGGCAAAAATGATGGGTGGTAGTAGTAGTAGTAGTCTTCCTCTGTCTTTTTCCATGGCTGTGCCTTTTACAAAATCACCTCTCTGATTTGCGATCAGTTACTTCTGAAAAAAAAATCTTATTAATTAATATTTCATCTGCTTGGGAACCTTAACAAGTTACCTCAGTAGCTAACATTTTCAGACCTATTGCTAGTACTTATTCTAGGTTTTCAATTAGTTTTTACACCAGAGCCTACTTAGGGATCCATTTGGCTAACCCAAGAGAGATTGGCTTTCCCTTTCAGAAACTGATAAAAAGTTACACTAAATTCTGCTCGTTGTTTCTACTGTGGAAACCTCTGAAAATCAAAGCTCCTTTCTTCACTTATTTTTCTTTCAGAGCCTTATCTTTTATTTGAGATATTCACGTTAGTGATTACATGATCTTAGTTGTTTTCCACTATTGCAGGCTACTAAGAACAATTTTACAGTTTAAGGACTATTTGTTTTCTCTTTATCTGAATGGTATCATTCTTTATTATATCTTTTTATATGCTGGAAAAGCATCTAAAGAAGTGCTATGAGATATTTCAGTGACGTAAGTGGCAGTTTTGGCCTTATGTCTCATTATATGAAAGACATAATCTCCAGCAGCACAGACATATCTCATCCTGCCAAGGCCCAATATGGAATATAATGTGTGAAAGAGACTCAAAATGAGGGGAATGATCTCTTTCTTGCTTAAAATGCTATGAATTTTATTCCTTTAGGGAGAATGTCTGTATTTTATAATTCCGATTCTAGAGATAATTAATAATTTTAAGCCACAGAAATGACAGGACAGTACGTCTGTGTGCAAAGTGAATCATTTAGGGAATAAAATCAATCAAGATCACTCTGATATCCTTCTTTAAACTTTTGAGCTGTCAGTGGTGTCTTCCAGAGCCAGAGACCTAGAAGTTGTAGGGTCTAAGGGCAGCTCTAGGACATGAGAGACCAGTCAGCCTACCCAGAGATCCTGCTGGCTGTGGGATCCCCAGCCTCTGCTCAGATATGTGAGGAAGGTCTGCACACACTGACAATCGTGTTAGTGCCTGACAGCTGACCAGTAAAATTTACATTCTGTTGTTAGGGCTAATGGTGATAACGATATTTATTTGATTGAATAGATACAGCGTCTGGAAGCTTGCAGAGGTGGTTGCTTTCTTTTGGTGAGGGGTTAGGGCATTTAAAATATGTATCAATTAGGTTTAGTTAAAATTTGGTAGTAAAGTTTAAATGTAAACTTTTCTTTTTGACAAGCTTTTTGGAGTGTCACTTTTTATAATGACCCGAATTCTAATTAAAGAGAACCCTGCTATGTCTTACAATGTCTGGAGAGGTCACAAAGGGAAAGTGGCTGCAGGTTATTGATTTCAGGGCCTAAAAAGCATTCAGTAACTATTATCTGTAGTTAACAGATCCACAGAACTCATGCTGATTAATTCCCTTATCTGAAAGCCATTCCTTTTCATACTGTAAATGATATATAATGCTTCCTGAAGGGATCTATATTTTATAGATTTTATAAGTGAATAAGAAAATGAGTGCATTATTTTCTTGCCTTTTTGCACCGCTGTTAAGTTATTCACAGAATGTTCCATTTTAATACAACTTATGCTTTTACCAGCATTTTAACATTTCACTCTAGAAGAAAAAAAATGAGCCTTTTATCATTCATATTGAAAAAAAAAAAGCTTAATCCTTAATCCACTGAGAGTCAGTAACTGTTATTTGATCTTAAAGGATGGCACTCATAAACTATAGAAAGGCAGGGTCTAAAACATTCTTTATGGTGTAAATGTTACAGTGCATCTCATATTTGTCGAAGGGACCATCATTATGTAGAACTATTATAGTGGATATTCATGGCACTTTTTCAAGCAGTATCTCTGAATTTTATATCAACTCTATGAGCCTGAATGAAGTACCTGTATCTTTTCATTATATTCCACTTTTCTTCCTATTTAAATCAGCTCCCTGTGGAAGACTGTGTTGTTGCATAAATATATACAGCTGCAGCAAAAGAATTAATGAAGACCATAAGCATGGAAATGAGTCTGCATAGATCTGGTTGGCTTATCATTAAAGTGTACATGTTGCTTTTTTAATAATTTTTTGTAGCATGTTATGTAGCACCTTCTGTTCGTAGGTTTGACTCATATTTAAGAATTGTTCTAGTGCTGTGGGTACTTTATAGCTCCTTAATAGGAAATTATATATTAATATTTACTGTTTATTGTAAAGGATTTTGACAATGTTCCTTTTTCTACTGATTACTAGTGTGAAGCAGCTACAAAGCTGACCAAACAGAGCAAGTACAGATTCCTCATAGGTTTAGGAATACTCAGTTTTTGTGATGATGGTTATCATTCAGAAAAGCTGCGTTAGTAACTATAAATAAATGACATTCTGATACTGACATTTTCCTGAAAGCATTAGTCTCATGTAGGGGTCTGGGGAACTGTGTCAAAGGAAGGCAAATGAAGAAGGGAATATGTACTCTTTAAGGCAGTTCCTTTACTGAAACAAGTTTCAAACACTCCAAAACCTCCAGAAACCTGGTCCAACAAGGGAAGAGCTCTGCCTTCTCCACCTGAACTCGCACTGCACACTAAGCTCAAGTGTTTTCGTCCACCAAACAGGTATTTTCACAGAGATGTAAACAGTTTCTGCTACAGGACTGGAGCTGTAGTTACATGTTCCAAATGTTACTAGTTATCCTAGTTATCACTTTTAGTGTCTACATATTGTTTCAAAAAACAAAACAAAAAACCAAACCAAACAAACCCAAAAAATGAGGACCAAGCCTTAAACTTCTACTCCTGATTACTCACCATTATTAGGGAAAAACTAGTTTAAACAATTTCAAAGAATGATCAAATTATTCTCCAAAATGCACTGTAAGACTTCGTACTTTGCAGTGAAATGGATTGCAAACAAATATGTTGTAAGGGCACATATGACCACTGAAATTATTCCTAATTATTGACATTATGTTCAGGAAGGGAAGCTGACTCAGAAATCACTACCTCACTTGTCCTCCTGCGCTTTCCCAAATGGGCAGCTGATTTGAACTCACTGAGTGTTAATAGTTCAAAAGATTAAGATTATGGCACTTAAGACTGGGAAAATTAAATATTTGCTTTGTATAGTGTATGATCAAGCTTATTTTATGCAGAAGTCAGATGAAGAATTTGTGAATGTTTATCTAGAAATTAAACATCACTGTTCTCCTAAATGGCATCCTTCAAAAATGGGCCTTTGACCTCATCTCAGAGAATTGCTTGTGAATTGGAGAAGCTAATCCAATTCCTGAATGTTAAACTGGAAAAAAAGGAGTTGTTACATCAGTGTGTATCTAAGCTAGCAGGTTTCCTATGGTACTGTTTGATGGTACTGTTTAATTTTTCTGTCATTATATGAATTATCAATGTAAAGAGCAAGAACTCCTTTGCTTTTGCTGTAGGCTGTGTTTTGCTATTGCAAGCCTGCTGTCTAAACCCTGACGCAAACTGCAGGCTAGATATATTACGACCTGTCTCTCTTGCCTCAGAGGTGTCGTTGAAGGCACAGCGAGGAACAAAGTATTTCTCTCCTGTGCCCTAGCCTAGGAGCAGTCCTCAAAGCACTTGAGACTTTCTTGCTTAAAAGGCTGAAGCCAGCAAACAACCTCCCACAGCCCAGGTGCCTTCAGTCGTGCGATGGATTGTGGTGTGTGTATCTGCTTGTCCGCACATGAGGGCACAAGCGCCCTCGGCGTAGGCTGTAGGGAGGGAAGGGAAATGGGGGATCTGCTACCGTAGGACAAGGTAACCACAGCTATCATCCAGAATGGGCTGAGCAGGGCTCTGGGCAGCACAGGGCTGCGGTGAGAGCCTGGTAATGAAGTGTGACAGGTAAGGAGGGAACGGAATCACAGCACTCGGCAGGCAGAACCGTTTAAAATGGTAATACAGTCAGCCCTCATCTCATCTCAGCGCTGACACTCCTCAGCGTTTGCCTGTGCCACTCATTCTGCGCAGATTGTCAGGTCGATATCAAAACAAGCACGGCAGGCAAATAAATACGGGAATCCGAGCAAATATTCTCTCTCCTGCAGGAATTGTAGACAAGCGTGACTGACAGGAACTCACTGCTATTGATCATCGCATTTTTATTCTGTGACTACACTCTGTGGGTTATTTCTTTTCATGCCCTGCATTTCAGATTACTTATATAGGTCTCTGGTAAGCTCCCCAAGTCATATCTGTGTTTAAGAATATAATTTTAACTTGCTGTGTGACATCAGATAGCTCTCTGAATGATTTCTCTGAAGCAATTTCAGGGATAAACCTTTGTAGTTGAATGATGAAAGTGTATTGGCTAGGATTTATTAGATCAGATATTAATAGATCAGATAGTTTGAATTGCTGCTTTCATAACTTTTCTGCTTAAACTGACTGTGTCTACAATTAGATGGAAAAACAATTGCATAAAGATTTTTTTACATTTCAAACTTTTATGTTCAAAAATAGGCAAAGTCCGTTAGGTCTTCATGTAACTGTTATTAGTAGAAGTGAAGCCTCATGGCCTGACCACAATCTGTTGCATAGACACTATTTTTCTCAAGAGTAAGGCCTGAGATATTTCTCTGTTGTAGGCATAAAAATTACATCCATGATAGTTAGAGAGACGCTTTTTTCCCTGAGTCTGGAGTCATAGATGCAACTCTCAGTGTCCTACATCTCTGTTGCAGGGCAGTCACACAAGATTACCTTAATAATGACAGAGAGCTTTACTGACTTTGGTAGGCCTTGGATCTGTCTCATTACTATTCTAGTTCTTATTTAGAAATTGGGAATACTAGTAGTTGTCTACAAAATAAAATATATGAAAGAAAAAATAGTTCTTGTTAATAATGCAGTTTGGGATTATTGCACTGAGCAATTCAATGCTTCATTTAAAAATATTCTTGTTGACTCTGATTTCCTCTGTTTGTACAGCTCCTCTTTTGCATGTGGACCTGCCGTGTTTATTTTAGCTTTCTTTATTAACGTTTTTTTTTGTTTTCTTAAACATTTGAAGTGTATAATTTTAGCAGCTCCAGTTCCATTTTGCTGGTGTTGAAATGGAAACCTGTGATAGTTTCTCCTGTCAGGTGGCATCAGTGATGCTGTTTAGAAATGAGGGAGAAGGCACAGATTTTAGGTGCTTTAACTGTCCAGCTAATTAGGGCTTTTATCTGAGTTTTATCCCAAGCAACTGTGCAGTGAAGGCATGGCGGCTGTGTTATCAAAAAGGAGTCCTAATGTAGTACAGATTTTGTCCTGGGAACGCAGATTTCTAACTTTCCCAGCACTCTGGATTGCTTTATGAGTTGAGGTAAATACTGAGGAATTTTCATATGTGCCTGCAATGCAGGCTGTGTATTTCCAGGACTTCCTGGTGTTTCTGCAGTTCTTACTTTGGCTCAGCTGGAAATGAGCAGTAAGCAGTGTCCTCTCTACTGACTGAAGTTTTGTTTTGGGGTGCTTTTGGTTAATGCTACCCAGAAACTATTTATATATGAAATCTAGAACTTATGATTGGAAGTAGTATATTTTGCAGTGCCTGTATGGTCTACTCAAATGAAGCCAGTTTACAAAAAGCCTTTCCTGACATGCCCACAATAGACAATGTCGCACATAGATGCTTGGCATTTTTGGAGGCAAAAACCTACCTATATTTATTGACAAACAGACTTCAATCGTTTTGCTGTTGGTATATGGTGTGCACATTCTGTTTTAGTGTTTGAATGTATATCCTTGTGGTATCTCCTTGCACTCAGTAGAAGTCCAGTGTCTCTTTCAATAAATTTGGGTAGTCTTTGCACAAGTATACAGTGTCAGAAGTTGATGAGGCCTTCTTCAGGCAGCTGAGAGCAGTCTCGCAATCACAGGCCCTGGTTGTCATGGGGGATTTTAACTACCCTGATGTTTGCTGGAGGGACTATTCAGCCAGCCATCCACAATCCAGGAGGTTCCTCCAGTGCATCAATGATAACTTCCTGATGCAAATGGTGGATGAACCAACTCGGAGAGGGGCGCTGCTGGATCTCATCCTCACTAACAAGGAGGGTCTGGTTGAAGCGATAAAGGTTGAGGGCTGCCTGGGCTGCAGCGATCATGAGATGGTGAAGTTCATGGTCTCATGTGGCAGGAACAGAATTGCAAGCAGAATTGCAACCCTGGGCTTCAGGAGGGCCAACTTTGGCCTTTTCAAGCAGTTGCTGGGGGAAATCCCAAGGGAAAGGGTACTTGAAGGGAAAGGGGCCCAAGATAGCTGGTTAACATTCAGGGACTGCTTCTTCCAAGAGCATCCCGACACGTAGGAAGTCAAGGAAGGGAGCCAGGAGACCTGCTTGGTTAAACAGGGAACTGCTGGGCAAACTCAAGTGTAAGAGGAGAGTTTACAGATCATGGAAGGAGAGGCTGGTCACTTGGGAGGAACATAAGATTGTTGTCAGAGGATGTAGGGAGGCAACTAG
>NW_010337192.1:3186-8296 GCF_000700745.2 Antrostomus carolinensis | reverse complement strand
GTGGGTCCCTCCCAGCTCCCAACATTCTGTGATTCTGTATGATGTATAACCTTTTTGGTTTGATTAATTGATTTTAATACTGACAAAATTGTAGCTGTGTGGGGACAGGATACAGAGCTCATTTTTTTTCCTTAGCAAACATCTCTCTGGAAGGAAGCAGATGCAGATCAGTTATTTTGCCTCTCAACAACTGCCAGGGTCAGGAGCTCAGCCTGCTGACGTGAGGATCAAGCCGTGTTCCTTAGCCATCGTTCGTCATCCCCTGATATAATGATTCTCAAATCAGCACTTAGCCAGCAATTGTTGATGATGCACAAGACATCATTGACTGCAGCTCCCACTTTCACAGCTTGCTGAGCTGTGCTGTGCTGACTGTAATAACAAGTTGCTTTTGTCAGTAAATGAGGCAGATGTGATTCAGAGACACCTAGGGAGTAACTGGTGAGTAGCTGTATGCAATACAAAGGGCTGATAGTTGGTGGAGGCTTTGAAATCCAAGAATGGAAAATGTGAATAATCTTCTCTCTGTAGGTGCCCTCACAACTCCTACCCTCTTCCTTCCTCTCAATCCCACCAGGCTTTCCAGTGGTTGTCCTTGGTTTTGCCTTCCACAAGACAGCCTTCCTTCAAAAATACCCAAGGTGCTACATTTGTCTGTTTTAGAAAGAATAACTGCTTATAAACCATCTTCTTCTTTCTTTCCTCCTTCACCTGTTTCATCCTTGCTGATGTCTCTTTTTATTAAGCTGGTATCTCTTTGAAATAATTAAGTACTTACCATAGATCATGCCTCCAAAACGTTACTGGGGGTTAGTGATAATTGGATGTAAGTTCCTATTCAGTCATGTTCTGCTAATCCATAAACAAAGCAAGCAGAGAGGAGACTTCCTGGAAAATATTCTTAGATGTTAATTTGTAAAAATAATATAACTTGGAGCCCCAAATGCCTGTAGCAGACACAGGGCAGATGTGTCTGGTCGGGAGTGCTTTGGCTCTGCTTGCTCTCACTTGCACTGGATGCTCCGCTCAGGAAGTTTGCCCTGTGCATCCCGGTGCCCATGGTGCTCACTCACAGTGCACAGTGCATTCTCCATCCATGTCACATCACTTAGACCCTCTGCCTCTGGAGATTAGAAAGAAGAACATGACAGTAAAGAAAATATTTCCGCAGTGTTCTCGTGTCAACCATGTTAGCTTTAGTCTCCAGTTTGGTAATGTCCCAACACCCCTTTATATCTGTATCTTATTGTCCTGGTTTCACTAGGACAGAGTTAATTTTCTTCTCAGCAGCTGGAATAGCTCCATTTTGGTTTCACTGTGGGATTTGTTATGAGAAGAATGTTGATCAGGTACTAATGATACTAGTTACTGCTGGAAGTCCATGGTCATGGTGTTTGGCTGGTTCACAGCTGCAAAGACTGGGAAGGAAGAAGCGTAGTAATTAGCAAAACCCCCAAACTGGCATTTGGCTCTGCCAATGAGATATTCCATATTATTCAATATATTAACCAGGGTTGACTGGAAAGCTGGGGATTCTCTCGGGGATCACTAGGGCTCTGGCTCTCCTGGGATTGTGGTTTGGGTTTGGGGACGGTCTCTGCTCCAGGATCTCTGGCTGGAACAGGCTGGGCATCGCTCGGCGGGTGGTGAGCAACTGCACTGGGCATCACTTGTTTGCATATTGTTATTACTATTATTGTCATTATTATTTTATTTCAATTAGTAAACTGTTTTTATCTCAACTCACGGGTTTTCTGACTTTTACTCTTCCAATTCTCTCCCCTACTCCCTGGGGCATCTGGGGGGGAGAGCAAGAGAGTGGCTGCGTTTGGCTGAAAGCCAGAGTGAAACCAGCACACTTATGTGTTAATACTGGCCACATTCAGTATTCATGACTGCAACAGGAGAACTGGACTCCTAGTCACCTTTTCTGAATTTGCTATTGATCAGTCCGAAAATATCTGGCTGGAAAACAACCTGCAAGGTTGTGCCTTAGGACCGTGTTTTGAAATGCCTTGGCCAGCTAAAGAACAGCAAGGTAGGGCACCTTCCCAGAGCTACGTGCCCTTGTCAGAATTTCGTAGCACCTCTGGGACTGGCAGCCTCCAGAAGTGTTCAGTGCTGAAAAGCAGCCTTGCTGGAGGACTGCTTTCAAGCATTTAAATATTTCATTAAAAACCCCAAATGCTTTTTCCATGTTACCAACCCAACACTTAAAATATTAAAACCAGTCTATTTATAAAGTAGCTAAGACTCCTCAGCCATGGAGGTAAAATCCATGGGTTCCAATCAGTTCTGACTTGCAGTGAGATAGAGGGAAAATGAATGAAATAAAAAGGCAATCCTTTTGGAGAAGTTAAAGATGGAGCCCTTAATTTTGCCACTACACTAAAAGTAAATGTTTACAAACTCATATTGCAAGGATCCTGTTGGTTAATGAATAAAACGGAATCACTCCTTGGAAATTATTTCCCCTTAGGGAAATTATCCCTGTGAATGATGGGGAAAGTAGGCAACAGTGCATCACGTTTAGGTCGCGTGGCTTGATTCTTCTACACGTGCCCAATTTGCAGTGCAATTCACTTGCATGGACGTGACTATAAGTGGCATTTTCAGAGGCAGAGGCTTTTCCTCCCAGTCTCTGGGACACTATGAGAGGTCACATCTTCTGAGTACGTTCCCAGCCTGGTTGCTGGGACTGTATGAATTCCTTTTTATATAGTCAACATATAAGATTGAACATTTTTATTTTGCATGGTGTGCATATTTCAAAATACAGATCAATGACCTAGGCTACGGGGAGACAATGTCTGTGCCTCCGATATGTCACTTTGCACTGCTTCTTCTGAGAGGTTCAGTTTATTCCTCTCCATAGTATGTCTTGAAGATGGGTCACAAGGATTAGCATGGACAAAGAGAAGAAAAATTACCATTGAGTTTAATTTACCAACCTATCAGCTATGACCCAGGTCATGGAATCATTCACCTGAGACCTAGAAAAGTCCTTACCAGTGCTGAGCTGGGCTTTCTGCCCTGTCTGTAAGGAGCTGACTCCCTTTGTGAGTTCAGATCACAGAATCACAGAATGTTAGGGACTGGAAAAGACCTTGAAAGATCATCTGGTCCAACCCCCCAATGTACTCATGCAGACTGTAACACCCAGTGTCAGGTCTTTCCTACTGACTGGTGCTGTGCTTTGGCCTAAATTTTCTGGAAGAAAACACAGGGAGCTTAAAAAAAAATTGCAGAATTAAAATTTTGGCTTAAATATGCAGCATTAGTTTTGTATTTTGTTGCCACTCTCGGCTATCTCAGTTCACAGCCTGGTAAATGGACTTCACCGCTGGTTTCAGCTCAGGTGAAGTCAGGTGCAAACTACCAAGGAGCAGAGCCACTGCGTCCTCTGCCCTGTCAACTGCAAGGGGGACCTCTGGCAGAGAGAAAAAAATCAGTAAATAACATCAGCCTGGGATTAAATCACCAGAAATCGTGAGTCAAAGCCCTCAGTGGTTTGGGGACGAGCTCCATCAGGCTTTTTTCTCAGCTTTTTTTCCTTTTTGCTGGGTTGCCGTGTGTATTTCTCTGTGAAGCCTGCAGAGAGACACGGTAGTGGTAGGCAAGATCAGTGCTATACAGCATAGTTAATCTAGCCTAGTACACCCCAGAGTATCAAGAAATTTTATGTATGCAATTAATTTATATAATTGTGTTTTCTACCCTGCTGTAAACACAGGATATTTGTTTGTAAAAATTCACTTTTTTTTTTGCCCATGACTGCACTGCCATCTTCCTCCTTTTAGAATCCTGTCAGTCTTCCCCATAGTTAGGTTTCTTGCTCAGTTCTGACTTTCAATTGACTGTCCAAAGCAGTTGATTTGTGCACCAGCTGTTTCAGGAACTCTCGTTACACCAAGAAATCATCCTGTGCGAGTCTGCCAGAGGTGGCCATAAACAGACACCAGGTTTGTGTTCCCAGCACTGAGACCATTTAAGCAGTTCAGCTTCCTCTCTGCTGTCATGTTTGAATCGAGTAGAGACAATAAAGGTGCATTTCTGATTTAGCTGGTTGTCTGTAATGTAGTCATTTGGATGTTTTTTCCATTGGTTTGAAGGGTGTGGTGAGAATACTTTGAGGAGGGGCAGCACGTGCAGCGCACTGGACCTGTTCAGTGTGGTAGCGATGTTTTATCTCGGGTGCCTTGTTTCCATGTGTTCATAGCACGTAGCTGAAGAGCTCCAGGACCTGCTCCAGTGGCTAATGGGAGCTCCAGCTGGACTGAAAATGAATCGAGCTTTGGATCAAGTTTTGGGCCGCTTCTTCCTTTACCACATCCATCTCTGGATTAGTAAGTGCAACTGTTTAACTTCTCAGCCTCCCTTTTCATCTCTTCCCTCCCGAGTGTTTTAATATTTACCTAGAGGTGAATAATGAATCAAAATGCACTACTGCAAGTACAGACTTGTCTGTAAGTCTTCCTGCTGTGGGAACTCAAGCCAAAGTTGGATTCCCACACAAGGAAGTCATACATATTACATAAAGTGCTTGCAAGAAGTGCAGATCACAGCAGAGCTTCCTTACTTGATGCCATTAGTGGTGAGTGTCCAAGGAAAGGCGTTAGGTCTTGTGGAGGCTTTTGTAGTCTTTGCCATACAAGAGGCAGCTGAGAGGGCAGGGATGAGAAGTGTGCTCTCAGGATGCAAATGCCAACCCTGTCCTATCACTGGCTTCAGCTTAGTGCCATTTTGTTATTTCAAGCCCCTCCTTGAAATAACTCACCCCTGCTATCCTTGATAAGTGTCTTGATGAAGGAGTACAGTCATGATGGACATGAACTCCATAGTTATTATACTGATTTACTTTGCTCACCAGTCAAGTATGGTCTTGTTTCTGTGGCTTTGCTCCACTTCAGTGATGGAGAGACTGTGTGCCTCCACACTGGTTGATTTTACAAAAGCCATATGGGGTGGCTTTCGTGAGAACAGCAAGAAAAGGGGAATGATTGCAGTAAAGGCTGGTGTGTGCCGTTAAAATGTAATTAGGAACCTGGACACAAATCTAGAAAAGCAAATCACATGTGGAACAAGGTGAGCTAAGCACGTCCTCCCCTTC
>NW_010337192.1:0-3158 GCF_000700745.2 Antrostomus carolinensis | reverse complement strand
GTTTTTGTTGGCCCTCCCAAACAGAAGATGGCATCTAAAGAGGTTTACAGTTTTACTTCCATGTTTTTGTGGTTATGATTTCTGGAGCACTGTTCTAGGGTGGTGGGAATCAGCCTTTTGAGAGTGTCATGAAGAAGGTGTCTCAGTCAAAACTGACACTCTGCAATGTCCACTAGGCTACATTCACCTGATGTCCCCATTCATTGAGATGATCCTTTGGTACGTCGGTCTGTCAGCTTGTCTGGGTCTGACCGTGGCTCTCTGCATCCTCTCCGACATCATTGCGCTTCTGACCTTCCACATCTACTGCTTCTATGTCTACGGAGCCAGGTGAGTTGATCTCTCTTGGCTGTGTCTTGGGTATGTTTGGAGAGAAGGGCTGTTGAACGCTCAGGCCATGTCTTTAATTTGTGGAGCATTCAGTCCTGGTGTAGTTCTCTTGAATTCACAGTTTAGCCAGTGATTAATTCATTGCATTCTTTTATGCATGTAGAAGTGATGGCCACAGCAGTACAAGCAACATCTCTTTCAGTTCTCCTGCGTTTAAATATTTATTTATTATGGTAGTGACCTGGAAAAAGAAAACTACATGACAGGCAGAGGACAAGAAAGCAGTCACCCCCTCCCTTTGGTTCAATTCTGTAGTTCTCTTTTCAGTTGCACCCTGCCCAGTACTTTTGAGGGGAACTGGAAGAGAGGAGGAGGAAAGGGGAACCCTTGTACTTCTGGAGAAGTCCCACAGTCCCCTCCTCTGCCCTGCTTCACAGGTTCTTGTCTGCATCATGGAGCACAGATGGCAGGTTTGGGGTTACAGCAGGGCTGTGACACTGTCGTGGTGTCATGGTCTGGACCTGCTGGAGGGTCCCATGGCCTGAGAGCCGGCCAGAGGCTGTGAGGGAGTGTGTGGGAGTGCAGGGGGCTTTGGGGCACATCCAGGGCATGTCAGCGTTACTGTGCAAATGGTGCCCACCAGCATGCCCTGTTCCTGCCCTCCATCAACACGTGCTGCAGCAAGGAGTCACACAGGCCACCGGAGAAGAGCTGCTCTTGCTGAGGAGATGAGAGACGAGGTAATAAGTAAAGGAACTTTTGGCTGATAAAGTGCAGCATGGTCATTGTTCCTCCCCAGGCTGTGAGCAGAGGACTTTACATTGCAAACAACAGAAGAAATAGTAGAAGTTTAGTTATGGGTAGTTTAGGAAATGGTTAGAAATATTGAGATGTGATTTATTAATTAAGTCTGCTGTGAGCATAGGGCTTACACCCAAAATCAGTCACGTCAGTAATGGGGAGTCTCTTCCCAGCACCTCTAATTACTGGAATTTCTGTTTTGGTCTGTGAGGAGTGGCCTTGCTCCTCCTCATTGTGCAGGGAGTGAAAAGAGGAACAGCATTTTCTCAGCTGATTGCTTTTCCCCTGTGAGCTGCAGGGAGCCACTCTGCCCCCCTCGGCTGTTTGTCAGCAGCATGGAGCAGCTCTACGTTATCTCACTGCTGGCACTGAACTGCCCCTGCTGTGCCAGGTGCCCCTGTGGGGGGGTCAGGGAAGGGTAGCAGTCACCTACATCAACACAGCCACCACAACACCTTGCGTTCCTTCAGCTGGAGGAAGAATTTGCTGGTTCAGGTGCTGGTGAAGCCCGAGATCCCCTTCTGAAACAAACTGCAGGGTGAAACGAGAGCGGGCAAGTGTGTGCAGGCAGCTGGGGAAGGTGGGGCAGGTGCTACAGCAGGAACACCCACTTGGTGCCATGTCGGGGTGCGTGGGGGAGTGTGTGGCCTTAGTCAGAACCATGGGGCAGGTGTGTCCCAGCAACCTGGAGGAGTTGTCCTGGGCACTCTCCTGCCTAGGGATTAGTGCACCGAGCTGTGCCTGCCAGTCTGGGGGCACCCTGCCAATTCCTTGAAGCAGTTGGTGTTCCTCAAACCAGATTCTTCTCTTGGATAAGACTCCTCGCCTCTGCTTTCACAACGCTGCCTTGAAATCTCAGCAGCCTCCAACACCTTAACTAGGCTGGTTAGCCAGTCTGGCTTTTGTAGCTCAGGCTTTCTCAGGCTCTGTTGTGCCCCACAGGTGGGCTGTGTCCCTTTTCTTTACATCCCTGTATGTTGGACACTGCTGACAGGGCTCTTTCTTCCTCTATGTTTTTCCGTAGATGTCTCTGTTTCCCACCCCTTATCACACCAAGCTTCTCTCACTGTTGCCATTTTTCTGGGAGGAAAGTAGCACCAAGTTAGAAAAGCCTGAAGAAAGGGTGCAGAAGGGGTGTCACCAGCCAAAGCCTGAGGAGAGGGTGCAGAAGGGATGCCACCAGCCATTTGGTTGATCTCTTCCCACTCTTATGGCTGTTCGAAGTTGTGGTTTACTAAAGAAGTTGCAAGGACTCCAGTCCTCTCCTTCTCTTCTCTGTGCTGTGGAGGCAAAATTGAATTGCATTGGCTCAAGTGTGAGGGGTAAGACCTTGGCCGCTCTTGCCATGGAAGGGGTGTGAAGCAAGGGGAACAGAGCAGATCTAAACTGGAGAGACAGAGGTGAGCTCGGGGCAATGAGCTTGCTGCTTCTTTCACCGCAGGGAAGGTGGTGGCATGGGGCTGGCGAGTGATGCTGCTCGTAGGGGCCACCCTCCAGCAGCACTTGCCACTTCCCATGTGCCAACCTCTTCATCAACGGGAGCAGAATCCAGAGCCTTGCTGCAGCCCTGGGGCTTGGCATGGCCATTGCCCTCCGGTGGTCCAGAGCCATCTTCAGCAGCCCGCTCTGCCCGGGCCAGGGACCAGCCCAAATACGGCTGACTGAGCAATTAGTGTTTTATCTGCATCATTCTTGGGCTGATTTCTTTTCCCACCCCGAGTTCTGTGGCGTCAGTAAGTGAGTGGGCGCGGGGGTGTCATGATGGCAGCTGTTTTGTGTTGAAGCTCAGGAACTCGCAGCTGATGCACAGCATCTTCTCTTTGCTCAGGCTCTACTGCCTGAAGATTTACGGCCTGTCATCACTCTGGCGCTTGTTCCGTGGGAAGAAGTGGAACGTCCTCCGGCAGCGGGTGGATTCCTGCTCCTATGACTTGGACCAGGTAACACTGCAATGCCCGGGGCTCACTGAGAGACACTGCCCGTGGGCAATACAGAGTCAGAGAATCCCAGAATTGCCTGGATTGGAA
>NW_010337191.1:14889-27833 GCF_000700745.2 Antrostomus carolinensis | reverse complement strand
AAACACATCTAATACTATTAACATAATTTATTTTGCAGCAGGACCTAGGAGACTTTGTAAGAGATGACACTTATTTTGCTAGGTGCTGTATGAATACAAAGAAAAGAAGATGTCACTGCTCTACAGGAACTTAAAAAAACTTGCAGGTTGGAAGTAGCTTGAAGGCAACCTTAGAGAAGCCCAGATGTTCTTGAAGTGCCAAGGGCACAGCTAGCAGCTAGGTTTAGCCTCTCCTTCATTAGAAAATGCTGTAGCAGCCCTGGACTCCATTCCGAACCACAGCAGTAGGCAGGGGGGAGCTAGGAGGGGGTCCCAGGCCTGGCTGGGGAAAACCACCTCTGCAGGAGAACTGTTAGTGGGTTGAGTGGGAACAGATTGCATGTGCCATGTTCTGGGATTTAGCTTCCACACACAGTCTGGTAGGTTTTTTTAGCGGTGCTCCACTATGTCATTTGTGGTTTTCTTCCAAGTACCCCAGAGTGGCGTGGGTGAAATCAGGTTATGCCTGCTTCTTGTTGTTGCAAAATTTGAAGGTGGTTTCTAGAGTCAGAAGGGTTTGCTTATTAACAATTTACACTGTTCTTGCCAGGACTAGCCAGGGAGGCTGGGAGGCTTTGCTTCAACTTTTTTTCTTATGAAGGCAATGAGAGATACTCCCTTGCAGAGAGGATGAGAATGTTTCTTAAAGTTTTATCATGCTGTTACTCTGACAAACCCTGCTAGATGATGGTAATAACAAGCATTTTGTATACACTAATCCTCCCAGAGTACAGCTGGCACTGTGAGTGTGAGATGGCAAGGGCTCTGGCAATTAATTCACTGCAGTTCATTGCAGATTGGAGCAACGGGAAAATAACTGAAAGTTATAGCACAAGAGACAGATAAGTAAGGCTGAAATCAAAGGTAGGGATTTTAGTTACAATATTTAAGAACATGTTAGTGCAAGGGAAACTGAAAAGTGACAATGCTGTGGGGTTGGAGTCCTCCTGAAGTTAGCAGTACCAAGCAGGATGAGAACAGTATTACATTAGGGCCTTCCTTACAACATAGGCTCCAGTGTTGGTGCTGTTGGTGCAGTTAGCTGGCAGAAGAAAGGATGTCTGTATAGGAACAGATGTCTCTATAGCGATAGGACAAGGTGTAATGGTTGTAAACTAAAAAGGAGTGGCTTTAGACTAGATATCAGGAAGAGATTTTTTACAATAAGGGTGGTGAAAGACTGGCACAGGTTGCCCAGAGAGGTGGTAGATGCCCCATTCCTGGAAACATTCAAGTTCGGGCTGGACGAGGCTCGGAGCAACCTGATCTAGTTGCAGATGTCCCTGCTCACTGCAGGGGGGTTGGAACTAGATGACCTTTAAAGGTCACTTCCAACCCAAACCATTCTACGATTCTATAAAATACTCAACTCTCCCTTTAAAGTTGGAGACAGCTCACAATGTGAAACATCATGAACAAAACAAGGAAAAACAGCATTTTATCTTCTTAATAGTTAAACACAAAAGATGAGGAAACCACCTTAAAGCTGAAATGTTTAACTGTCCTCAAGCTGTCTCACGTATTTGAGCCCAGTAGGAGCTATGCACTAAAGCAGTAGTATGCAGTTCCTTGCTCCTAGCTGAGTGCTGGCATAATACATTTGACATTAGGTTTGTATATGATGGTTTGTATGTCATCAGCATGTAGCATGAAACCAGAAGGAGCATATGTGGATATGCTTGATATGGTGGGTGAAAGAAGCATAACCCAATGCTGGTGCAAACTGGATGAGTTTTCCTGAAGCTGCTGGAGCTCCAGCAGCTGATACCACAGGAAAGTCTGATCCAAAGCTGCTGTGTACCTGTGTAACAGTTGCTCTGTGTAGAGCATGCCTCTCTTTGTGTCACTGTGTACTTAGCTGCTTATTTAATTGCCAGTATGTAAATTAGTACAAAATGCTGACTGAACTCCCTCATATATTCCAGTCACCACAGATAAACTTAGTAGGCAAAACTTCACGAGTGCATGAATTTGCAATTTTACTTCAAATAATACAAGTGGGCATTAGCTATGTAGTATTTCCAGGAGGTGGCAAAGCCAGAGTACATGCATTGAGCAAAAAACTAAACTTGCCCAGAGTGATGGAAGTCTAGAGGAGCTCAGCTAAGGAATTACTTGGGTGCAGAAGAGATAATCTGCCATGAGTATCTAAAGGAATAACAAAACATTTCAGTGAGAAATAAGTTAAATTAGAGACTATTGCATATATTCTAGATTTCCACAATCTGTCAGATCTTTAACTTAAAAGTTTACATCTTTTAGCGGAAAAATTAATTTCTCTTTCACAAGTTCCACTTAGATTTTGTTGCTAATAAACCCAAGGATGTAAATACTATTAAGTACAAAACAGCCTGCTGCATAATTGTTTCAAAGCAATTACAGATTATATCGAGCCATTCGTTGAGCAGAAACAGTTTTTTCCAAGACACCAGCTCCCCGTACCTTGAAATTTTATTAGTCTAAGAATTTCATGCACCATATGTTGTAATACGAGACTAGCTGCAATTGAACAAACAACTTTCTGATATATAAGTGAATGATAACCTGATTTTAAATGTGTTTATCTAATGAGATAGTAACTCTAATTTACAGCACATATAAAAACTCCCACTGTTACTCCTGGTGCACCTTTTGGCTAAAAAGGGTGATGCGCTGAGATATGCTAATGAATATTGTCTTGGTTTTTACCAAGTCAGTAATAAAATTTGCATTTGATATTGTGCACAGTAAACTGGGTTATTAGCCTTGAAAATGAGTCTCATAAAATTTAAATATAGGCTTAAATCATATTAACTGTCCTGTAGATTTTCTGAGAGGCTTTAAAGCATTGTACTCTTGTTCTATAGCGTTGAGAATGCAGATGTCATTTTGCCTTCAGGGGTGCCCCAAAATACGCATGTATAGGAGCTTGCGAGGATGAACAGCAGATCAACCCCTTGTTCGTTCACGCTTGGGGAACTGGATGCAGTTAGAAGGCTGGGAAACTTGCTGTGGAAGGGGGAAAGGAAAAGGGCAGAAGAAGATGTTGTTGCTAAGGTGTTGCTCCTGGGCTTGGGTGAGACAAAGCAATGGGTTCAGCCCTGCGCGTCTGACCTCGCTGGTCTGATGAGCAGTGACCACATGTGGGAGGAAAGGTTTGTGCACTGGGGTTGTGTCTGGTGGCAAGGTGGTTCAATTGGTTCAGAGTAACACTGTTTCAGCTACATGGTCATGGAGGAGAAGAAAAATTGACCCTCAGTGTTTTGAGTGAGTAGGAGGTGTTTGAAGGACAGATGGATCTCCACCATGGACAGAATCACAGCGTCTTCAGAGGAGGAGTCATTGGAGAGGAAGATGGACAAAGAGGAAAGACAATGGTCTGTTTCCACTCAGTGGGAAGCCTAGTCCCAGCAGCATGCAGAAACGAGTAGCATGTTGAGATTGGCTCTGCCCAGCACTACATGGACCTGTGTACATCAAGGTTAGGGATCAAACACTTTAAAACACAGTGCAAACTTCTCTCTGTTTCAAAAGGAGGGCCGCGCACATTCAGAATGCTTCCATGGTATGGTATTCACTTTATAAACCCAAATCCACTTTTAGTAAAGGCTGATGTTTTCAGGGAAAGGAGGACACTTCTTGCAACTGTTGTCCAACACCTGTGCAGTGTTGTCCTGTCTTACATAAGGGGCTATCTAACCATTACACTATATAAGAAAGGAGTTGGTTTGGCGCTTGTTTCACCCACTGCAATGTCGTAGTGTTTGCTAGGAATCAGGCTCTTATTCCTAACTGGTTGCTATGACTGTCAGAAAGGCTCTTTCTCAGAAAGAAATCTCTGTCTCAGTCAGTCATGTAACGGTAGCACTGTGTAATATCATTATGGCTGTAGCACCGGCTGTATGTCCATCAGGAAGAAATTACCACTCTGAAACGGAACACAGTCAACAAGTATTCTGTGCCAAAAAATGTAATGAACCCTGTTTGCTTATCTGTGCAAGGTCTTCCACTGTTACAACAGAAGTGTAACAGGGATAAAATTACAGCCTTGTGACAAATGGTACTTATATGAAATCCCAACCCTTCTTAGTGATTAAAGCATCTGGGCACGGTGCAAAGTATTATGCAAACTGCTCCGAAGCATGGTACATGAATGGGGCACTAGGCTGCAGCATGGAAGCCTATAAATGTCTCCAGCAATGATGACCAAAGGCTGATTTTTTACTTATGCTTTAGTAAGGTGTAATATAATATTTTATGGGATGTTGTTAGACTATATGAATACCTGAAAAGTAGACATGAACACCAAACAACAACAGTACTGTGGGCATTAGAGCACCTGTATCAGGACACAGCAATGAGGTCCAGCTCAAGCAGACTCAAAGTCCATCTCATCTCCTCTCCTTTCCATGGCAGTGACCGGTTCTGGCTGCTTTAGGAGAGATACCCTGTGGTAAGCAGGGGCAAGCAGCAGAGGATATGCTGCCTTCGGAGTAGGGCTCACCCTGACACTGAGAAATCAGAGGTTTCCTTAAGGTCTGAAGTATGAGGTTGAATATCCCAACTGTGCTGCTGTTGACATTGATTGTTAATAATTTCAGAAATTCTTTATCATATTATTATCACCAACTCTTTTTTTTTTTCTTTAATTTTAACACAATCAATATGACACGTAAAGAGAAACACAATTCCTTCTGCTACTCACTGAACAAACACAATATTGTATCATCAGGACCCCGTGACGCTTCATCAGGCTAGGCTGACTGCCAAGAGCCAAGGGCTTCAAAAGTGGGGAAACAAAACCCAAAATAAAAACAAAAAGAGGAGCGAAACATTCTTCCAGCCATGGAAAAGGAAAGATTTCCTAACAGTTCAGGGAAGTTTCTCATCTAGGTGCTGAACCCTTAGGCAGCTTGCATGGCACTTCCAACAGTACTCCGTCTCCGTCTGTTCCAGCGTATTATGATTTGGCAGGCGCCCGAGCTGCATTATGTAGTGTTAAAAGAGGCTGACACTTCCTTTGGCTGAGACATCTTTCCCGACTGAGCCTTCTCTGCTCAGCTTAAAGAAGAGGAAGCACCAGGCTGGTTCCTCTTGTTTAACTGCTAATGACACAGCTCTGCGGACCACCTAGCAGGTCCTTCCTGGTGTGGCTGGCTGGGCAATTAGATGATTGCTTTATTACTAGGTTTATCTAAAGCAGCTATGGCATTTGTAGATAGAGATTCCCCAGGAGAAAAATGAACTGCCTCAAATGTTAATAGGACTTTTCTTTGGTTTCACTTGATTTCTGTGCCAGTGCCACTAGGAAATTTTTCTTTGGGAAAAGGTGAAGAGGGAAAGGACATAACTAAGGTAGTGGACATTGGCTGAATAATTTGGACTTGCTTTCATCATTAAAAGCAGCTGAAAGGAGACCTTCATCATTATTAAAGACCCCATGGTATCATGGCTATGAGCCCTGGTTGAGGGATTGTGCCTGCCTGGGACACCCCACAAGCACAACAGTGTGAAGAGAAGGAGAAAATCTTAATTGCATCCCTGATCCTCCTGAAGGCCTGGGTTCTTCCTTGCTGTTCTCCTGGCAGAGATGGCTTCTATTTCTAAGTAAATGTCACCCAGGGGAGGATGGATGGGAGAGAGGTGGCAGGTGGGCCGGTTTGAGGTTCCACTTGCTGCCATGGTACAGAGGGAAAATCACATCATTAGACCACCTTCGCTCTGATCTCTGTTGCAAATATATCATGCAAGAAAATAGAGTTGTTTTTTTTCACCTGAGCCAAGATGGTGCCTTCAAGTGACTTCTGACTGAGTACACTGATTTGTGGAAATAGCACCATAAAGGAGTGAACACACAGAGAAAGAAAGACAGTTTAAAGAAAGATAGTAAGTGGAGGCAGAGTGCCAGTATTACAAGCAAGTTACTTCCTTTAGCTTGCTTCACTTGTAGCAGGCATTAAAGTGAAGCAGCAGTAGAAATCATGCATGTAAAAGTTACCATGCAGGGGTTTTTTTCTTCTCCTTTAGGCTGCTCCTGCGTATCCTCAAAATATGAAGGGTCCTGCTCATTTTAATAATCAGCACTGGAATGCCTCTGTCTGTACCAGCATATTCTGTCCCCACTGTCACCATGAAGTGTAACAACACCAGTGTCAACAATGGTTTATTAGCTGATTTATAGGGGTAAATCAGGGGTAAATTGAACCCTTCTATAGAAAGCCTTGAGTTCACAATGCCAAGATATGTTGAGCGTAAAAACTCATGTGGGGAAAAAAAAAAGGGTCAGAACAATACTGACACTGTGTGGAGCCAGGTTATATATGCAATCACACAATCTCAGGAGGTCTGTGAAGAAAACACGGCGTGCAGTATGGTGGAAGGGTACATAAGCACAGTATCACCTATTGTGTTGATGCAGAAACATATAAACATTTATGTGGAAAAAATAACACAAAAGGTAAAATGTTGTTATTTGGTAGGAGGAGGGAGAATTTAGGGACAACTTTTAGTAAGGCCCAACTCAAGTTTTCAACTTTGGCTTTACTCTAAAGAAAACAGAAGGTTTTTTTCAGTTTCAGTTCAAGATTGTTGCTCCTCCAGGATCATTATCTGGGAACGGGCCAGGCTTGGTCGGTGGGTGGTGAGCAGTTGTACAGTGTATCACTCATTTGCATATTTTGTTACTGTTATTATTATCATTACTATTTTGATATTCATATTATTTTAAGTTTTCTTTTATTTCTATTATTAAATTGTTCTTATCTCAACCTACGAGTCTCCTGGTTGAACAGCTGTGTTGGCTGCTAGCCAAGGGCTAGCCCAGTGAAACTATCACAAGTGTGAAAAGAGAAGAGTTGAAAGAGAGAACAAAATGTGTGTTGGTTTTGTTTGGAGCACTACTTTTTGTAAAAATAGCTCTTTTACCATTTCTAGAAATCATATTTGTTTTCAGTATTTCTAAATATACTATATATATAGTAACTTTTTATGAAGACATGTATAAATGATTTTTATATAGATATGTGTATACATACACATGTAAACACACGTGTATAAAACAAAGATATTTTGCAGGTCTATGCACATATCTAGAAAGAGCCAGTTTTCACCCTGCAAAGCTTTTGATGCACAAGGCAGAAGAGTGTGAGAGGGAAACTATGTCCCATAGTTTGGTCAAAGTGCTATCATGGTGATTATCAACAGCCACAAGTTTTAAAGGGAGGTACCAAAGTACTTGTCTTGCAGAAAGGCTGTCAGTACTGCCTGCCTAGTTTTTAACCTGTAATTTCATGTCAGGAACCAAGGATGTCCATGTCTGAGATTGTACTATGCTGGAAAATACTTCTCAGAAAATTTCAGCCTGCTAGAGGAAGTGGTATTCATGTTAAAGTATTCTTGCATCTCTGGCTTTGAAGCTCTGATAACTTTTGAGGCTATGTCCAGGTTGTAGAGCAGATAGGGTTTGAGGCTGGGGACCTGGTGAAAATTACTGTGTGTCTCTTGTCTTGTACTACCCAGCTTTCTTGGAAACTGGAGCACAGAAGGAGGCATTATAATGTGCATCAGTTCTACATCTACATGTGTAGCTGGAAGGTGGTAAACGTGTGTGCTCAAATACAGGAGTTGAGAAACACTCTTTTGTCCCAAATAGCCCATGTTGCCTTTTTGCAACTTATTATGCACCTTTTCCATAGGGAAGAGAATAACAGCCACATAGGGAGAAGTTAGAAGACTGCGAAGATAAATTCCTCAGACCTACTCAGGAGGTAGAGTAGCTCTGCTCTGCTGGAGTCAGGGGAATGGGAAGCTCATCTCCTCAGCAGCGTGACTCCACGTGTCCATGTACACACCAAAGCAAGCTGGGCAGACACACATTTCTTGCAATAGCAGTCTGTGTGACACTGGCAGTATCTTTTTTATAGAATAAATCACTTGCTTCAGCCAAATGCAAACTAGTGGTTTGTACACAGGCTGAAGAGGCAGCCTTTGTCCCATAGATGAACAGGTTATAAAGCTCTAGTATTTGTAAATGTTTGGTTGATGTTTTCACTTGGCCAATCCACATAAAACAAATAAACATCATAATACTTTGAAGTACTGTTCTCCACAAAACCAGCCATAGTGAGAATGGAATGAATCAGCCTGAAATACTGCCCATTTTATGGCCCGGTGAAGTATTCTCTGTGTCACTGGCTTGTACCGTTAGGCGATACTTTCTGTCTGGAGTATTTATCTAACATGCTTGCCAGAGAGAGGGTGTAAAGGAGTATCAACTCACTCATTGCTTGTTTTTTAGCCTACAGGACATTCCTTTGCAAACTAAATAGTTGCATATATCATTTCTAATTTCAGCTACAGTGATTTAAAAAGCGTGAAGTTTGGATTCCCCTTAAACCATCAGGGTCTCAGGTATTACTTCACGATGTATTCCTCCAGCATAAACTCCATCAGAGGTTTGTAAGGGAGTTTTTCAGAGCAGAGCAAAACATGAATGAGAATCATGGATGCCGATCAAGATCAGGCTTGGTAGTTCAGAATAAATCCATTTACTCACATAATCTTCTACATGAAAAGAGCAGAAGAGGGGAGGAAGAAAGAGGGAAAACCTCTGACCAATTTGGCTGAGTAGAATAGTTTCCCATATGTTAAAATAAAATATTAATTATTTCTAGCTTTTCTGGCATTGGCTCTATCACCAAAGTGATTTTTTTTAAGTCTCTCTGAGATCTGCTGCAGCCCAGCATGGTTGTATCTGCCTCAGCTGCAGACATGTTTCTTCCCCCCTGCTCCTATCTGCATCATCTCCCTCATTCAAAATGTGAACAGGAGGGACAAAAGAGATGGACTTTCATCCGGCCCTCACCACCAATATGAACATCACTACTGACAGCGATCGCCAGGTTTTGCTGGCGATGGGTGCCTGATCCAACAGTGCAATGGCAGCAAAATATTTGGCTGGTCAGGGAGGCTGAGAGGCACCAAGAGTGCTGGGGAAGCAGAGCTGCTCCCACCACCCTCCCACACTAAAGCGTGACACCCAGTGTGTCTGCAAGGATTTAAAGAAACCCCTTCGGGCTGAGGAGGCCCAAGGGGGGTTAATGCAGGGCTGGGTTGCCACAACACTGGAGGCATTCAGAAAAGAGGGCTGCAGTTGCTGCATAGGCACATTTGGCCCAGGTTGCCAAAGAGGCTGTGTGTGTTACTGCAGAGGAGTACACTGCCTGCCACTGTTGGGCTATTAGTATGGAAATGAGGCATGTGTGTGACAGGTGGCCTTACAACCAACACAATTAACTTTCTCCATTAGCTGACGCACTGACAAAACAGATGCAGCATCAATAAGCACCAAAAAACCCACAAACACTGAATAGGAATGACACGTTGCACACCCCTATTATTTATAAGGAGGAACAGCATAATTTCTTTGGGATGTAGCGGCAAGAAGGAAGTGGTTACATTTTTTTTCTCCCCTAGCTATAGTGTTTGTTTGCTTTCTTATAATTATTATTTTAATCTTGAACTTTATAGAGATATTGCTGTGGACCTTAAAGAGCTCTGGGTGATGCACAGCAGACTCTGGAAGGTTTGTCACAGCTGTGGTGTAGGAAGCACACAGATCTTTTTGGTAGGAAATAGTTCAAGTTGTGGAAGTCTTCTGACCAGATGAAGGAACACCAGGCTCTGAACCAGAGAGAATTTCTTCCCAGCTCTCCAGTACTGCACATTTCAGTTGCCTCTGACAACACCACTAAGGACAGTTAAGGTGGAGCAGCTGGTCAGATCCCTAATGTGAGTTAAAGGCTTCATGACTCAGCTGAAAATATGGGGTTGGGGAGGAATGCCTGGCGTATTAGATTGCAGCAGAGGAGCATGTCATGTTGGCTTCAAAGAAAATGTTTAAATATTGGTTGTTCATAAGAAGTAAATGGAAAGAGAGGCCAGTTGGTTTTGGTTTTAAATTTCCCGTGGGTTTTTTTCAGTCAGGCGGTTACTCCTGACAATGTGCGCAAACCATACTGAGAATTTAAATAAGAGCAACAACTTGAACTGTCTGAAATGCAGAACTGTAATGTAATAACAAAAATTTACATAAAACCCTCCTTTTAGCTGGTATTCCTTTTACCCAGCTGGTACCTCGTGAAATATTTAGAGATGCACTGAGTAGCATCCTTGGCACATCTGAACTCTCATCGGTCTTTGGCTTTGCTGGTCTACACCAGAGTTTTCCCAGGTTAAAGCCTCTAAAGATCCCATCCCACACTATTCCAGTATGAAAACACCCTGGAACAGTGTATCAGCTGCTGGGTTGCCCTGGCACTGTGCTAATTCATGGCACGTAGCTCCAATTAGGAGGATGTTTGAGGAGATAAAGCACTCAGTCTGTAAACCAGCCTAGTATGGCCATGATTAAAACCAACTGGTCGTCTTTCACTGACCTGTGAAGCAATGGGTGAGAGTCAGCAGCACAGCCCTGTGGGCTGCTGCAGCAGATGTGGCGACGGCGGTATGGGCATGGGAACGGGGATTGTTCCACCCATCTTCTTTAACAGTCCCTTCAGGTCCCAAATTTGGAAATAACATGCTGAAACCTTCATGGCCATGTTTGCTTTGTGTTTCAGATGTGAGTTTCCAGGTGTCAGCACAGTCATTAATTAATTTAAAGTTAAACTCAGGTCTGGGTTTACAAACAAACAAACAAACCAGCACAACATCCATACTTGCCATGGTATTTCACTGCTGGCTTCTCTAACTGAAATTTAACAGTTTCCTCTGTCTAGTTTTCTATACCATACCCGTGTGCAGAGACATTTTTATATTGAGATTAGGTTCTCTACAACCCATGGCATACATATATAGCATATATTAATTTCAGGACCTTTTATACTCAGATGCAAACAAAAATGGAAGAATAATTGTCAAGTCCCTCATTTTTATTTAAACAAAAGTAATATTGATTTTGGTATTAATGTAATATTAATAATATCACAGGGAATGCAAGTCCAGTACAATTTCCTTGAAGGCTCCGTGTTGGATATGCTGCTTTTAGGATGAAACAAGAAACTGCTGTCCTGACAGTGGAGATCAATGCTGTACTGTCCACAAGTGCTGAGCTGAGCTGCATCAAGCTGGCCAACTTCTGTGGTGATAAACTGCTTTCTGACCATCTGGGTGCCTTGCAATATTTTCAAGCGCATAAAGAATTCTTCTCCAAGCATCTGCACAATGTTCTTACAGTTTCTCAATTCTGCAATTAAAAATTGCTGTATTTCAGGCAATGTTAAAGCAAGTGGGGATGTGTATTCACTGTTATTGACAGAGCTTATTATTAAACAAAAACCCCAACAAAACCTTGCTGTTGGTGTGGTTGGATGTAGCTTGCCTGGTCCTGAGCCAGAGGCTTTCAATGAAAACAACTGGAATTTTCAGGGAGGTCATTTGGAGGCATCTGAAATCTGGATTATAAAGCTGTTTTCTGGTTACATTTTACAGATGCAGATCTGGAGATGGGAGAATTTCTTGTCACAGAACTGCTGACAGCAAGGCCTGCACCAGGCTCATGGTGGAGAGCATGAAATCTTACCTAGAAAGTAGTAGCTCTCTCTCCATAATAATTACATGAGCTGTTAATTTTATTATTTTGTGTGGTGCCTTGGGATACATGCCATGAAAGACCCCGCTATTAAAGCATAGTTTAATTGACTGAATTATGGGACACCCAAAGCACAAAAACCTACTAATCTAATTAGATGCCCTTAGTTATGCATTTCCTTCTCCCTTCGCTGTAAAGCCCGTTTCCAGCTCTGGTGTGCAGGCACCGGCACTATCGAGCTTCACCCTAAGGACCTTGCTCGGTAATCCCGGCCACATAAAGCTGGCTGGTCTTTCCTGTCCCACACCCACTCATCTACCTGACTGCCTAATTGCTGTCAACAAGTAGGTGTTAATGAGGTGGCTTGAATGGACGTGTCTCTTGGGAGAGGGATGTGGAATGCTGTGAAGGTGAGTTGTTCTTAATGGGAAATTCCCATTTTACTGCCTCTCCCTGCCTAGTGATTGACAGACAGACAACCTGTAGGCTCAGGTCAGGGGACCTCTTCCGCTTCTGTTGTGTCATGAGTGAGTGGCTGAGATTTGGATGCAGTCACAACTGAAATTCCCTGGTTCTTCCTGTTCTCACTTGCAGGCGAGTACTGTATGAAAGGCTCATGGGGCATAGTTTCACCTGATGGGTTTTGCTATTTTATAAGTATGATTTATCTGCACACAGGCTATGAGAAAGCCTTTTTAGAAAGAAAGGAGGATTTTAAAAAGGTACCCCAAAATAAAGAAAAGGGGGTTTTGGCCTTAATCATGATCATTTGCCTGTGCAAGCAAATAGCCACATGTTCATGTGCACATCCATTTCAGTAAATGTTCTTAGGAAAGTAAAGAAGAGAAATGACCAGGGCAGAATCAGAGAGCTACTCAGCATCCACTCAGATAGAAATAGTTGTTCCCATACTTCTCCAGCTGGAATAATAACTTTTCCTAAAAAGCTCTTTCAATTTGCTTGCTTTACTTCACCCTAAAAGTGCCCTTTTGTTTTGATTTTGAAAAAGTCAGAAAAATTTACTGAACAGTTATCAAGCCAAGTCAGTAGGAAATCTGTGGACATGAGCAGGTATGCGCATTGTATGCGCATGTATCTGCCTTCTTCTGTACATATTTATGTATGTATAACTGTTATTTTCCCATTTAAAAATATGAAGTCATTTTTTTTTGGGGCATCAAAACTAAAAAGCAACAATGTGTTCTGGCTGTTTACACAGTCACATAATATATGACAGGAGTTCTTAGTTCTCAGGTTAAAATTAAACACTGTTATTAAACTTAGATCTCTGTTTTTGAGTAGGAAATCAGCTGGTTACCCAAAAGAAGTGTGTTTT
>NW_010337191.1:0-14869 GCF_000700745.2 Antrostomus carolinensis | reverse complement strand
CCTACAGGTAGTTTAAAATATCACAAATTTTAGTAAAAGCTTCTCCTTTTCTTATAGTTCTTATTTAGCCTGTTGAACCGCCTGCCTGGGTAGTGTGAGTTTTTTAGTGAGTTAGCATATAGGCTGCAATAAAAACACTTTTTCAGGATATCTTTTCAGATGTGGCTTGCTAGCATGATGGGGTGAGGCACAGGAACCTTGATAAACTCTCTACATCTTGTTTTGTTTGCTTTTGTCACAAGTTGCCTCTAAGGAGAGAGTTATTAGGAGGTGGCTGGCAGGTTTCTGCCAGTCCCATCCTTCTCCTCCTTTGACATTTGCTTAGTGTTTTGTGTGTGGTTTTTCCCCTTCAATAGAAAGAGGTAGAAGAGGAAGCAGAATCCTAGACTGCAACAGGCAAAGGCTTTTCAGATGCCACTGAGAAATATTGTATTTTGGTCATTTCCTAAAAATATCATCAGATAGGTGCTGCCCTGAAGGTGCACTTCAGTGGACTGACAAGAGGCTGGCAGATTGACGCAAGCCTAAAGAAGATACTGACCCTTCTGGGGAAGCAGTTGTTAACCAGACAGGGTGCCCTAAAGCCTCTTAAATGGATTAGATGCTTATGTGTAGGCAACTGCATTGCATCCTTTAGTAGTGAGTCATGAGACTGTGAGAACTAGGGCTACAAATCCAATATTAAGCCATTAATATTAAATACAGACCCAGTCTTTGACAAGAGACAGTAAAACAATGGGGCTGAATCACAGTTGTGGTGAATAATATCTTTAAGATAAAAGCTCTAGGCATTTTTTCAAATGTAAGGACAAATAGATTGGAATAAATACCAGCTAAATAACACCTCCTAATACTTGCCATAGGAAAACATCTTCAAAGGAGACTTCCTCCGTATGTATTTAGGCTGTGGAATTCCTTGCTACAGGATGGTGTGGGTGCCGGAATTTTATTCAAGTTCAGAAAGCAACTGGGCAAACTCATGGAAGGAGAAGCCATCAAAGGCTATTATACTATTACACCAGGAAACACAAGAAAATCTGTTATGTTAAGAATCTCCCACAGCAGCACTGAATGAGTATTGCTTTTCTGCTCTTGGACCCTTCTTGATGCATCAGCTCTTGCTGATTCTTGGAGCTGTATACTGACCTAGATGGATTTGAGGTTTTACCCAGAGTGCCCATAATTATGTTTTTGGACTGTCTTTCAAGTTATTAGTTAATGCAGTCTTTCCTCTTCAATTATGAGGTCTTCTTCAGAAGTAATTGCAAGGGGGAAGAAACCAGAATACCTTTTCCTCTTCCATTGTAAGCTTATATAATCTTATATGTATGTATATATATATATATATATAGAGAGAGAGAGAGAGAGAGAGAGGGAGATATAGATATGCTTGGACCATAATGTGCATGCAAGGTTTGAGATTTTGTTTCTAAAAGCAGAATTCCTTTGAAGAAAGAAGAAAAAAATAGGATCTGTGCTTCATTTACACGAGTGCAGAACCTGTATTTCTCTCAAACACCTCCTCTGTTACAGAAAGCATTATGAATGGAGGTGCTCTTGAAGTTACATTTATTTCAATCTGAATTGATTTAAGTTACATTAAGGTACAGTAATGGATTATTTGCATCTCCAGAATCAGAAAGTTATTGGTTGATGCAGCAATCCCTCTTCGGTTATGATGTCTTCTTCGGAAATAATTGCAAGGGGCAAGAAACCAGAATATCTGCTCCTCTTCCATTATAAGCTTATATAATCTTATATATATGTATGTATGTATGTATATGTGTGTATATGTATATATACGCATACAATTAGGTTATATCTGTAATGTTTAAACATAATATATATAATATTAGATTGTAAGATTATAAAATTATAAGATTACAAGGTTATAAAACAAGCCCTACTGAAGTCCTTTTAGGTCCAGCAGCCTAAAGCTTGGACAGGAGGGGACGGGCAAGATCCATGTGATAGTAAAAATGGCTGTGCTTCTTTCTTGACAGATATTTGTAGAAAAGTGCAATAGCTGAAAAATTGTAGAGACTGAGCTGGCAAACTGACTGCAAGCCTGATGCAAAGCCTGTTGGAGTCAACTTTAGCTCGAGGCAGCACAGCTGTGTGAGGGGCACTTGCTGGTTTGGGACAAAAACTGTTTCAAGCCATTTTTTAGCATGAACATGAAGGAAGGCTTTTGTTCAGTCTGCAGCCTCCACTTCCTCTTCTTTCAGTATTTGTATCTTCTCTGAGACTGTGGGACAGTACCTTGGATTTACAGTACCTACAGCTGAGCTATAAAACACATGTCTGTGCACTTGGAGTATCCGAGGCTTTTTTCCCTGCCATGCGAAATAAAAGGCCTGCTTAAACACGGAAAGCCAGGGGCAGCAAATGGAACGAATGGGAAAGGTGCATCAGTGTGACCTAACTCCACTGGTTTAACAAGGCTAAAAATGCATGACTCAATTACACAAGAGTTAGCTAATGAGGAATGGGGAAGATGTTACAGTTTAAAACAAATGGCTACTAAATGAATTGGGTGCTGCCTTTCAAATCTATGCCATTCAACAAAGACCTGGCAAGACATTTTCTTCACAGGATATGAATCATCCGAAATAAAAAAAGCAAGACTAGGGCCACCTACATTCAGAGTTTGTACAGTATGACCTTAAGGCCCAACATCTACCAGAAGTTGAGTAGCAAAAGGCCAAACTCCAAAGAATAAAAGGGCTTACATCAGTATTAAATAATTCTCTCTTAGAGATGCAAATTTCTAATTAGTTACTGTGGAAACTGTAGAGGCCTGGAAGTAAGCCCTGCACAATGAGAATGAGAGTTTACTTTTTTGATTTACTGCAGGGCTGCAGTAGTTGAGGGAGGGCTGAGAGAGGGGAATAAATTCATTGCTTTTAACATGACAACAGAATAAAGTGCAGCAGAAGAAGTTACTTTGTTTTGCTTGCTGCTGCTGCTGCTGCTGCAACAGATCCCCAAGGAACTTTAGGCAGCATAGGCTCACTTAAAATATCTCACGAGGAATTGTAAAATGCTTTGTTTACAAACAAGTAACTTTCTCAACACCCTCACTTGTTGCATCTCTGACAAAGCCTTGTGAGGGTGCTTTTAAAAGCCAGCAGGAACTGAGGGTGCCTTCTGTTGGTTAGGTGACCAAATCAAAATATTCTAATTTGAAAGCGTAACATTTCTGAAAACCAAGGTGCCCTAACCCAACCTATGCTGAGCACCAACAATGTCTTGTTGGAAAGGCTTTTAGGATTCTGAATGCAGAATAGAAATCATTTGTTAAGTAGTCTTTTACCTTGTTTTCTTTAGTTCTTTTTTGTTTACTTCTAACTATTTAGTCTAAATCTGTAGAACAATTTCACTTTTATGGGCATATTGGAACATGTGGTCTCATTTGGTACAGCCAGTTTATTTTTGTATAGACCAGAGGAATCTGAGATGCTTCATTCCTCACAAATTCAGGCAGCACACACATCTTCAGTCATTTTCAGGGTAGTGCATTTTCATATAGGGCAGTCACAAACTCAAACAGAAAATTAACAGGGAACTAAGGATACAGCTGAATATAAATTTAGGGAAGGAATTAAAAAGTATTATATTGTAATTTCTATGTAATCTGTTCTACTCTTTTAGTGAACTCTTATCTCCTCCCCTTTGAGGTAAAAGAAGTGGTGTTTGCTCCCCTGCACAACTCGGGCTGGATGAGGATGCAGAGCATTGCTGCAGAGTCTGGTCCAGCTCCTCAGACTTCCACTTGCCGTCTGGGACGTCCCAGCTCTGAGGGAGCTGATCTCAGGCCGAATTCAGAGCAGCGGGGAAGGTCTAAGCGGCTGTACCCAACTCAGATGCTTACAGAGAGGACTGACTTGTCAACACTGTTACCAGCTTTGGTTGTAGGGGAAAGGAGAGGGAGGCTTACAGACTGGTATGACTTGCTGTAAGAAGCTTCTTATTTTGGTGCCAGTAGCAGTTTTACACAGTATTTCTTTTCAGCTCTGGCCAAGTAAACATGCCTGTCTGAGCCAAGGACTGACAGTGGGTGTTTTGCCATCTGACCAGAGAGATTTCAGGGTGAAGGAGACTGAAAGCATTAGTCTGCTTGGTACATGGACCACGTTGATTGGTGCATTGCTGCTTGGTAGTAGCTGCAGAAGGCTAGTTTGGTGTGACTCAGCAAAAGCAGGAATATTAGCTCAGCCAGGATAGGGAAAGCATCCTTCCTCCTTACAGATCACAGACTAACAGCTCTGAATTAATTTAATTTGGACCATGTTTGTGTTAGCTCTATTTGCAGCTTGATATGTGCCAGAAATTTCTGAAGCAAAGAACAACTAATGCTAAAATAATAGGAAGCTGTTGTTTTAATCTTAAACATTTTCCTGAAAATGCAGCTAAAGGCTTACAGGTAGCACAGAGAAGCTAACAATTGCAACATTCTGATTTTACCCTGGGAGACAAAAAAAAGCTAGAAATACTTTAAACTGATATAACTTTTGTAAGCATGATTCTAGGTAAGCCTCAGTGCATAATTTCAGGATACATATCCCGAGCTGTTGCTACTAAACGCTCTGTCCTTACAAAGCTCATCTTAGAGGCTGGAGTTTATTACACTCAGTCTGCTAGAGCATCCTTACCTTTGTAGGTAGTGCAGGAGTGGAAGCTGCCCAGATGCACCTTTAGTATTTTGAATAGGAACTGGGCTGAGCATCATCTTCTTGTGTCTCCTTATCATCACACAACCATATTCAACCCTGAATCAGTTTTTATCAGTGGCCTTAGCTGTCCAAGCCCTTCCCTGAACTGCACAATTAGACAAACATATTGGGGCATAGAGAATACCCTTCTGCACATTTGAGTTACCTGTAATTCTAAAGAAAGTTTCTGAATAGGTCTTTCTAATGCTTCCTGAGGGACACTGCCTCCAGCAGTTTAGTTATCACCCTGCCACCCTGGCCAGCCTGCTGTAATGGCCCATTTTGAACTGGATTCTCACTGCCTCTCAGAGCTGCACTCAGGATTGTCTGTCAGTCCCTTTGGGTCGCTGCCAGGGAAGAAGCATTTTTATAGCACTTGTTTTCTTTGCTACTTCTGTACTAAAAGTCGTTTCTTTACTACTTTGCTACTTCCTTACACAGGGGTTCACGTTTTCTCTCTAGCAAAGCACTGAGCCAGTCACACCACTGAGCGAGTCACACAGCCAGTTCCAGAACTAACTAAACAATTAAAGACCACCATTTGGGTCCCTCCAAAAATGAAAATGTGTCTTTTAGACTTTTTTTAGTTGATAGAAATAATAAGACAAATCTGGAAAGAATCACTTTTCTGTATACTTTAGACCCCTCTGGAGCTTTGAGGAGATAGTTCCAGCTGAAGTGTGCTGACAGATCCTGCAGCAATATTCTCAGGGAACAAGCCCATCAAACCTCCTCACAACTGATGAGCTATAAAGCTCTTATCTTCATATGGACCTTCCTGATTACTTTCTGAAGTTGTCTGTCCTTTACATGAGAAACATGTGGCTCAGACTGTATTACCCACAGTAATCAAGCATCATGAGAATAAGTGCTTATTCCTTCCTTCCTTAACTAAATATAAAATAGCATTCATAGCTAAACAGTACAGTTAGTACACAAATAGCCTCCAGGGCTCCTGAGAAACCTTGTTATTCACTTATTTTTACATTTGATATAAGGACTAATATATACACTATTTGAAATATATTTGCATTCCAAATGCCACAGAAACTATAAAACTCTCAACATCAGTTCTATCCTAGACATTATTTGTAAATACTGATCTAAAATAGCCCATCAAAATATTTTTCATCCCATTCTGCTGATTCAGCTGCATTGACAATTTTTCAGTTTGTTCAGAGTTTGGCATTCAAATTCAGAAATGGTATGAAAGTCTCTGACTAGCTGATCTCCCGCTTCCTCCAAAGCCAGAGCTCCCAAAGTGCTCAGATCCTCAGCAGCTCATTTGGATGACTGGCTGGGAGCCAGAAAGCTGTGCTATCTTTAGCTTTCATCTTCTTCTGGCTTCTTTCACAGTCCAGAATGTCAAGATCCATGGTACCAGGGTGTCCGTCAGATGGATTACTTAGGAGCTGGGATTTGATTCCCTTTTATTTCCTATTGGAACAAAACCTAGATATGAAGCTCCCCATGAAATGAGGTTACTTTTCTCTGACAAGTTCTGCTCCAAAAAACCTGACAATATGGTATTCCAAGGCTTATATGAACTTTGGGAAATAAATCTTTCAATTCTTCCTAGACTGATGTGAGAAATAGTTTATTGAATCATTTCTACTGAGAAATTAAAGGGAAGGAGAAGAAAGAAGCAAGGAAGGGATATAACTAAAACTCCAGGGTCATAGCCTGACAAATTAAAATTAAGTCTGATTTCTAAAAATGGGTTGGAGATGTTTTATTTGAAAAACAGTTTTAAAGCATTGCTGTCCCTACATACTTGGGGAGGTGGGGGTGGTGTGGATGCAAGAAGAGAGGCTCATTCCTCGCACAATGCTAATGGCTTTACTACAACTGTAGAGAGTGATTAAGAATAAAACAACATTTCAATCCGTTTTCCTAAGGAGCCTTCACTTAAAGAACAGAAAAAATTAAACCAAGACAGTAAAACTCGGAGGAAACAAAGGAAGGGAACTGCCAGCCTGTGAAGTCCTAATGCTCATTATATCTGGTGCATGTTTAGCTTGTAAGGAGGGCTTGGGGAGGAAAGTAATTTAAGCAAACCAACCTGGGCCGTCTTTTCATTCTTTGTCATGCACTGCTGTTGTTACCTTTGGAAATCCAGCAGCGGGGCTGGTTGTGTCCTGTTTTAGTGCCCTTCGTAAAGCATTCCCTTTTCACCAGCTCCGATGGCCCCATTGGAGTGGCCATGACAATGGATGTTCATTTTACCGCTATAAAAGGGTTTAATGATTAAAAGGCCGCACCATTGCACTCAGCCACAAAACTCATTCTTCCACTTCTGTGGAGCCCTTTGATTCAAAATGTTCTTTTGACAGGATCAAGAGTGGTTTTCATTCTGTTGGGCAGCAGAAACATCTGCATTTTTTATCCTCTGCCTCCTCCTCAGTGCACATAGTTAATGTGTAATTAATGAAACATCCCTTCTCGGAGTGGCACACAATCAGCGTAGGTCTCCCACCAACTTCGCTCCAGCTCCAGTAAAGCAGGTTTGCTTTTATATCCTTGTACTCTCATTCAGCAGCAGTAATAAACCCAGTTCCAGGCTTATCTAGCCAGCTTACATCTTAATCTTTCTTCTCCCCCAGCCCGCCCCCGTCTCCTTAGGGAAAAGGGATGAAAAAAAAAAAAAGGACTTCTCTTTCTTTTGGGTTATCCGAGCACATTGGGAGGGGGGAACCAAACACACCGCAACATTCAAAGCAAAACAGAGAGAACAAGGGGGCTAGGGAAAAAGTCCCCTCCTCCCTCCTTTCCCTGGAAGAAAAAATAAAGACCTTGGTAAGTAGTCAAGCAAGCTGAAAAGGCCATTACACAGGAAGGATTTCTAAGCTCAATAGGGTAGGGCCTTCAAGAGCAGGGAAGTGCTTGCTCTCATTAATGCAATGCATCTGAAATCTAACATGTAACATGTCAGAAAAGTACTACATCCTCCTACACAGGACTAGCTTCTTCACTTGCTCTTCCATTTGCAGAGTTTGGAAGGACAGGAGCATGCTTGAGAGCTCTAACATTAATGGCCACGTACTGTCAAGACTAAGGATACATATTGCACAGCGACTGCTGAATGTTTCACAATCATATTTATTTCCATAAGCTTTGCCAAGTGTACCATGAGTGACTATGCAGAATAGTAGAGAAAGGTACTTCTACTTTTGGTCACCTCTAATAATCTCTCAACACACACCAACACTGGAGTGGCTCTAAGTGATCAAAATGGACTCGGATCACAACCCCCAGCATCTCTGAGGTAAGTTTTCAGAGCCACATTTAGGCAGCACCTCTAGAGAGTATTGCACTGTGAATGAGTTGCCATAAAGAATTTCCTGTATGGAAAACGCGACAAGACAAGTAACAGATCAAAAAGAGAAATATGTGGGTCTGTGCTCCTCCTACCTGCAATAATGTAAAGTAGAATCTCTGTGAAGTCCAGGAGATGTAGGCCATGTAGGAAAGCAAAGTCATCACTTTTAAGCTTTCCTAACAGATGAGCTGTTATCCTTGACTTCCTGTGGCCTTCTGTGACTCTAACAGAGGAAGAGGAGAACACTCTGCTCTCAAGGATTTCATTTTGAGCCAGAGGTTCAGATGCAGATGTAGTGTGGACACAGAAATATAAAAGATTATCTGCTTGCTAAAAAATTCACCTCTGAATGAAGTCTGGTTCATCACAATCTACTTAAAAATTCAGGTCAAATTCTGAAAGTAGATTTGCCTGGAAGAAAGAAGTTCAGAGGTAAACCACAATTCTCCCTCTCACCTTTGTCCTCCTGCAAAGGGAGGCTGTCTCCTGTCCAACGTTCCTGCCCACCCAGAGGAGGTGGAAACCACATGTGTAAGTCATTCTTTGGATAGAGAGGAATCATCCCTTCGTTTCCCATTTTTTAGGACTATGTCCTAATTATCCAACTCCACTCTGTATAGGAAATTTAGTCTCCACTAAGCATTTATCTGTGAGTATCAAAAGAATGTAAATAAGTAATGTTCACAGCTAAAAATGGGTGCAAACTGAAGAAGTTTAGGCCTCCTTCTGAATTAGTCCCACTGGAAGCTTCCCTCTTCCTGCATGTGAGGAAGAAAGGAGGTTCCTCCCCAGATGCCTGCATATGATCCGTTTTATGTTCCTGGTTTCAAAGAGTTGAAACTGAGTGCATAAAGCATCACCTGACTTCCTACAGTACACTTACTCTGAAAAATTACTGTTTTTCCAATAAAATCATATATCAATATAGGAAACTGTTGCAAATATATAATGCTAAAAATATTGTCTCTCTTCTTTGGAATCACAGCTGGAAGGAAGACCTGCCTAAGAAAATTCAAGGAACTAGTAAAAAGGAGTTTGTATAAAAGTTCCCACTCAGTGTGATCCACAGCAGATCCAATGCAGTTCTCACTTGTGCCAGTCCAGTTCTGAGTAACCCCCAAGAGATCTGTAGAATTATTTGTATTTCCACCCACATGCACATCTGCAGAAAAAAAATCTGTTTCCAGGCAAATACTTACTTTAACACAGTCTGTGTTGCAGTCAGCTGTTATTTGTCAGCAAAAAAACAAGATTTGGAGCTGAGCAAGGGGAAACAGCATCTTGCAACATGACTCTTTGGGCCAAATTCCACATTCACAGCTCCCACTGAGATCCAAATATGGGCAACATTTGTTTTCAGATTGAGCACAGAACGTGTCTCTATTGTTATTGAAATGGAAAAGGGTATGAGCTTTTGAATATTATTCCAGTGGTCAGACTTGCCAGCTCAACTTATATCCACTGATCAAAAATAATTTCAATACATCACTTATTTTCTATTTCCACAATGGTGTGTGTTGCAACATAAGGCATTGGAGATAGTGAACTGATAAAAATATGCAAATTCACTGCGGGTAAACTTTGCTCAAGAATGTTGGCTGCAGCTGTGCTTAAATAAACCCCTTCCTACTTCTTGAAAAAGAAGCGTGTCCTTCTGATCCCGTGCCACAGGAAGACTGGTGTGCTGGGAGGGCCTGGGACAATTGCTACAGTCACTGAGCTGCACTGTGATACATTTGAATTCTGGCCAGAGACTGGGAAGTCCACGTTAGCTTGCCAGACCATTCAGAGAAAAGGGGCTTCAAAGAGAACTTTTTACCCTTGACTCCAAATTGTAAGTGAGTATGGAAAGAGTATAATGTTTGCTGTTGGGATTAGCCTCCTACTGCGTCAGCCACATATGAGCGCACTGAAAATTGGCGGCATGCAAGGGGAAACCTCTCAGCTCGCTGCAGCTGAGCTAAACCCAGGGTAGATTTCCAAGCACCAGAGCAGAAGGTGAGTGAACCTCATTATCATCTCCTAGCACAGAAAAGGAACAAAGCAGAAATCACATTGAAAGGAATGGAAACCAAAGACCATGTAGGATGGGAAAACATTCCCCATTTTAAGTGGTATAAGAAAACCTCTGGTACTATTGACGGACTGTTCAAAAGGACTTGTTGCACAACTGTGTACAAAGCTAACAAAATGAAGAGTTAGAATTTGTGCTGTAGGAAAAAGGATAATTCTTGTTAAAATTATGTTAGAGGATTTTTCCGTTGCATGAGGAAGTAATAGGATAAATATTCCCATCTATTTGACAGCCAGTTCTCTCTTCTGTTTAGGAAGGACTGGTGTCATGCTGCACCAGTTTTTGCTCACGCAGACTATTCAAGCATAACACAAAATCAGAGTCACTCTGCCCAGTGTGATCTCAAGGTTTGCCCCTGACTCAGGAGCTTCTCCAGGATCCAGGAGCCTTTTGTATTTCCAACTCTAAGAGCCATTTTTGAAAGCTATATCCACACAAGGTACAAGATGCTCACCCTTGGCCCCGCTACACTGCAGGCTCAGTGATTTTCCTCTCCATGATATTCATAGCCTCAAATGAGGCATCTAAATTCCTCAGATAAGGCCTTGGGAAGAGTTTTGAATGACAGAACAAGAGGAACAACAGCCAGCATGCTAAGCAAAAATGTGTCTAAGGCAGCTTCAGTACTGACAGAGGAAGGATGCGATGGAGTGCAGTCAGACAGGAGGCCAGAAACCAGCTGTAGGAGAGGAAATCACTCTGGGGACTGATTTAAAACTGTGTGGGTCATGGGTACAGTCAGCGAAACTTTAGTGACAAGTTGTACTTTTAAATTTTTATTCTGAGCTCCTGACTGATATGAATACCAACCTCCAAAAGAAACATAGCCAAAAGAGTAGAAACTGCTGTGCCATGCCAGTTCACCACAGATGGGAGCATCTTCATGTTGCCATCCCACCTATGAATTTCTGAAAAATTGTTTTCTAAATACTGTGTTTAAATATGGATCTCATTTGAGCTCAGCTTACAGACTAAGTAGCAGATAGCTCTCCAAATCTCATGCTGGGGTCCTAGGTGATAGCACTAGAGAGAAGCAGAGGTTAGAAAATTCATTCATGTGTTGAGAGTTGCTAAGAAACAGGATTTTGTCTTCAGTTTGGGGTAGGGAAGTATGTTTTGAATCAATAAATTGAAACTTTAATACATACTGTGGTAGTGCTGTTTAAACCACCTCTAATTGTCCTCTCTCCAAATTTCCTTTACACCTCTACTTCCACTCCGGTCTCTCCCTTCCTTCATCAGCACAGTGAGTTTTGTAGCACTGTGGTAAATGAGGACTTTAACTAATCTGTTTGAAAAATAATTCAGAAAAATATAACAACCTTTTATTTATCATTCAGATCAGTTCCTTGATATAGTTTGCCATAGGGGTCATGTGAACTGCTGTAGTAGCATAATGGAGGAAGTGATGCAGGAGAAAGAATCAAATAAATCTGGACTGATGCCAAAAAATGGCTCATATAACCACAGCCTGAAGAACTACATTGTATAAGAACGGATTTGATGAAAAAATAAAATTGCATCTCAGTGATGTGCAGCTGGCCTTTTCCACTTCTTCAAAAGGAGATGGGTCTCCCCCATTCTTGTAAAAGAAATATTAAATAATATTTGTATTTACAGCTGTGTTACTCAGCACTACCGCATATTCCATTGCTTGCCTGGACCTTGCATGAATCCATGGGCATTGCTGGTATCCCTGAGCTTGTACCTGGTTCTCCTGCTCTACTGTTCTTGGTCCAAGACTGTGAGATGTTGTCAGATGATCTTTGTTTGCATGTGACACAGCTTGTTTAATGCAAGACAGATGAAACGGTGCCACTGCGACAAACTGCTGCTGCTTGCACTAAGCAATGCAGGTGCAGCAATCTGGTTGTCTGTGGTTTTCTGCAATTACAAATCTTGCAGACACTTTAGGAGTGTCTATTGTGCAGCTACAAGTCCAAGGTTACCATCAATTCTAAAAGAGAAACTTGGGAAAGCAGGAGATAAACAGACAATAAACTCTGATTACAAAAAGTCGTAGAAACAGTTATTTTTAGAGACAAGTTTTCCTGGTGGGACCAAGAAGAATAACTTGCTTTAAACACAGCGCTGCTTTGGTTGCCCTGTCCCACTTGTGCCCAGTGTAAGCATTCCCTTGAAATGGATACAGCTGCAAGGTTCATTTTGCTACTGTGGGTTCAAAGGCCTGATTTAGTAGCGCTTCTTTTTGAATATCTAGTTGCCTGTATGCTCATTTAAAATGTTGATTGCCTTTCCTTGACGGTTTGGCTTCAGAAACATGCTGTGGAATTTAAATTCAATCCCCTCCCATGCTAATGTTGACATTATTTGTGTGTAAACACATTACATGGGATAGCAAAAATGTAAATGAGATTTCAATGTTGAGTTGATTTATAAACAGTGAGTCTCTTAATTTATTGAAGTCTGCTTTGTGCCGTTTGCACATGATTAGCAGCATATACCGTACATAGGGTGCCCTTCTGTAACATGTTACAGAAAGAAGAAATGCAAAATGTATACCATTACAGCACCAAATGAAGATCTTATTGAGCTTCAAGATGCTTTGAAACATGCAATTACTAACTTAACTCTGCCTGTGAACTTGTCCTCATTAACTCCATAATTAGCAAGATCTTGTTTGATCTTGGAGTTCATTAGACATTGCAGCTGGAAGATTGTTTCAGTTTTAACACATCAGAATAGACAATTAAAGTGATAATAAAGAATCAATATATCTTCCCTGTTTCTTATATTTTTCCAAGGTTGCGGTGTGCCTAATTAAACCTGGTTTGAAACAGTGAGAAATTTAAAAAGTAGTGTGGTCATATTTATTTTTGTTTAACAGGCTATTTAAAAGGCTGTTTGAAATGTGCCCTGGGACATGATTTTTAGCTTCACGATGAGTAAATGGATGGGAAGATTTCAGATTCAGCTGCAGAGTTAACTGGAGACTTGAATAGATGTTACACTGTATTGCCTGTGCCACATGCAAATCCCCTTCCCTCTTTTTACTCAGTGACTGGTTCCAACCTCATAGTTCACATCAGCTACTGCTTCAATAGCAAGAGAAAAACATGTTGAGTTCAAATTATTTAGACGGCTCTGACTTTGCCCGGACACAGTCCAAACTGATAAAGGTTCACCCTCAAGAGCAGCAGCCTAATTCTCCAGTGCCCCAGCACCTCCTTGTATGAGAAAGCTGTAAAATTGGCATAGTGTTGAGAGTTTCTGCAGCAGAGTCAAGCCTGAACTCACACTGTCATGAAGGTCCTTATCCCTCTTCTTTCCCTGTAGGAGGCAAACTGGGATGCTCTTACACACAAGTAGTTCTCCAGTTGTTATCTCCAGCCTAGAAAGCAATGTAAACTGGAGGGAGGAAAGAATGGTCTGTGATTGGAAACTGTCTATTCAGGTGGACCTGATTCTACTTTCTATGTATCTTCTGACTGCAAAGTAACTGAACTGTAAAACATTTCTGCATCTCCATTTTCCGATGACAGAGTGAGACTCTGCAACTTAGCACTGGAAGAATATGTAGGAAACCTCAATGGAATTTCCTATGTAATGAAATGCAACAACGTTCTAAACAAGACTAGCAAGATTTAGCACCCTTTTTCTACATATGTACTTTTGCCTCAATCCTTCATCATTTTCATTTAATAACCACAGTTAACTGAAGATACAAATCATGTCACTGAGGGAGAAATGGATAATGAAGGACCACTGAAGCACTAACCCAACTAATCTTGCCTTTGGCACTTGAATTTGTGTAGATCCCAACAGTAAATATTGAGTTCCAAATTCACCCAGTTGATTTCAATGGTTTTCCTTCAGCCTACAGGGTGCCACATCTCTTCATCGTACTTGCAACCATTTGAAATGAAATTGTTTTAAAGATATTAATGCTTCATTGATTTAAACTGAAACAGACTCTAATTGTTGGCATTTGGGGCAGATTATAGAAATAGGGTCAGATCCCTAGCTGGTGTGAATCCATCAAAGACAACAAAATGACAGTGAGGATCCTAGCTTATGGAGATTGGATATAATGCCCTTGATTTATGTCAGTATTGGGAAATTGCCCACACTTGAACATTTATGTGCCAACATGACTGTAGACAAGCAGAGATAGCAACATCTAGGCTCGATTATCTTCGCTGTGACACATTTCAGTGTGTATAGTACAGATATAACTGCAAAAGAGGACTACTTCACCAGCAGCAGCCTCCTCCCTTGTGCAGCTACACAACAGACTGAGGCTGGCCTGGTCACACCTGCACTGTCCTACTCTTTGGGTCTCCCCCAGGCATGGCCCTTTGCTAACCAGCACTTAAAGTACTTCTAGAAAGACTTTTTAAAATCTTGCCCTGACATCAAGTCAGTTTTGCAACATGTCCTGTGTTCCCACCATGCTGTACAACGCAGATTTGCTTTGGCTTGATGTGCAGAGTCTAGTTGGAGACCTGTATCTAGTGGGGTCCCTCAAAGGTCAATACTAGGACCAGTATTATTCAATATATTTATAAATGACCTGGATGAGGGAACAGAGTGCATTGTCAGCAAGTTTGCTGATGATACCAAGCTGGGAGGAGTGGCTGACACACCAGAAGGCTGTGCTGCCATCCAGCAAGACCTGGACAGGCTGGAGAAATGGGCAGAAAAAAACTTAATGAAATACAACAAGGGCAAGTGTAGGGTGTTGCATCTGGGCAGAAACAACTCCAGGCTCCAGTATAGGCCGGGGAAAGACCTGTTGGA
>NW_010337190.1:349-1716 GCF_000700745.2 Antrostomus carolinensis | reverse complement strand
GGCCTCTAGCCAGGGTCAGCCCACCACAGTGAGCTGCTATTTTGGCATCTTAGGAAACTGCAGCTGAAAGTGTTGCTCTGAGCTGCTCTTCAGAGGACGAAGGTGGAGAGGGTGGTGGTATTTGAGTTCGCAGTTAGACAAGCAGGGAAGGATGCAACTCTATGGCTAACCAAGGTTAAGAGGAAAGGGTTTGAGCACATGCAGCTTGCTGAAAATCCAGGAGCAGAGCTGAGCTGGCAGGATCCTTAGACCCCAAACCACAGGAGCTGTCTTCCCAGAGCTCCCCCAAAACACCGAAAGGGACGGTGCTCCATCCCTGAAATCACACCTGAGATGAGAATCCCCAACCATTTTGCCAAGCGCTGAGGAACATGGGGCAGGAGAGGAGCAAGTCACAAGAGGAGGGTGATGCAACCTCAGCTTATCAGGTTCGTTATCAGAAGTCACCTCTCACTGCTCCAGCCTGACCCCGGCATTGCTCAGGACTGTGTCAAGCCCGTGCATCGTGGGGTGTCTGTTAGAAAACATTCCTGTCGGCAGTAAATTCTGTTACCTCCTTGGGGTGTTACCTCCCTGGGCATCTGGTCCTGCCAGAGAAAGGAAGAGCAGCGTCATTTATCTGTCTGACCTTGGTGAAAATGTGATAGCGAACAAAACACCATTAGGAAATTATAACCCCGTGGTCTTTTCTGGTATCCTACATGAAAAGGTTACCGGCGATGTGATCCCCGGCAATGCGATCCGCAGCAACGCACGCAAAAGCCGTGTAGATGTGGCGCTGAGGGACGTGGTCTCGAGGTGGACTTGGCAGTGTTGTGTGTTTACAGTTGGACTCGATGATCTTAAAGGGCTCTTCCAACTGAAACGATTTACTTGATGATTCTAAGAGGAGAAAGAGCTTTAGCAAGCTGCCTCCAAAAAGCACAGGGAAAAATTAGATCAAAGTGACCCCCATCACCCCTAAAACACCAAGATGGTGAGGACAGTGCCATGGATTCGGTGTTACTGGTGTCCCATTCCTGGAAGGGTGAACTGCTGCCTTTAAAGTTGTAGGCGTTTCTAGGGGCGGTGGCTGGGGTCCAGAAGAGCTGAGGGGTATGGGAAGTCGGTCCCTTTATTGGATGTAACGGCTCCCAGATCTTCTCCTCCCTCCACCCAAAATCAAACAGAAATGCACAAATGAAATTTATCCTTCCCCGGAACAATGTTAACTGCAAATGGTACTAATTAGCACTCCCCTAAATGGTTGTGATTAGTTTACCAGCTGATGGAATTATTTACTCTATAATTTTTTTATTTTTTTTTTTTCTTTTTAACACAACACACACACAAAAAAGTACTTTATTTACCTATTTATTTATTTATTT
>NW_010337190.1:0-337 GCF_000700745.2 Antrostomus carolinensis | reverse complement strand
TCCTGCTGCTGGTTGTGCTGAAAATGTGACACACACACAGCAGGAGCTGAAACTAGAGTGGCTCTTCTACCAGAGGAAAAAAAAAACCCAACAGATTAAAGCACAGGAAACCCAGCCTGCAAGAACAGGCAGGCGCTTTGAAAGCCATTCGCAACACCAAGTTAACAAATAACGTCGGGCTGGAAGTACCATAAATTAACAATTTTTAAATTATACAACTTCCCCTCCACACCCCTCCCCCCCCTCCCGGTCGCCTTGTCAGAGCGGTTTTTCCGTGATGCTCCACCAGCTCTTCTCCACATCAACGCTTTTGCCAAACTGGTAGGTTCCAGTTCGG
>NW_010337189.1:301-550 GCF_000700745.2 Antrostomus carolinensis | reverse complement strand
CCAGCTGCCCCTGGTTCCCCGTGCACACACCGAGTGTTGTCCTCATGCCCTGTCCCACCTCAGGGGACTCTGGTGTGGCACGGGATGGCAGCAGTCACCGTGCCAGGGACAGGGTACCCAAGGGTGACATTAAAACATGACAACTGCGCCGTGCTTTGCTGAATTCTGCCATTTTTAATGCCTCTTGCAAAACTCCGGGCACCGCGTGGTGACAGCAGCTGGTGGCACCCGATCCCCCCTGAAACCCCG
>NW_010337189.1:0-270 GCF_000700745.2 Antrostomus carolinensis | reverse complement strand
CACCCCAGCAGCACCCCACACCCCCCCACCCCAGCAAACACAACTACCCCACTCAGGGCAAATCCCCCACCTTGGGGACAGTTCCACGGTGGCTCCCGCTGGTGTCAGAAGCCACCCCTCAAAGGTTTTGGCAGCAGGTTTGTGCCACTGGCATTGTCACCACCAGTGCCTGGCACTGCACTGCCCTGATGGGTCACATCCAGAGCATGGTGGCTCCACAGCCTCCAGGTGCTCCCCACCAGGCACGCCCTTTGCCCCTGAGCCACGGGG
>NW_010337188.1:6045-6727 GCF_000700745.2 Antrostomus carolinensis | reverse complement strand
CAACCCCACCAGTCTGGGATTCTGTGATTCACCCCAGGGTTTCAGAGCTGCGACTTGGTCCCCATCACTTTGAGCAGGAACCTTACTGAGGTGCAGCAAAGCCCTGTGGGTGCCAAGGACACCTCCTTGCAGAGACCTTGCCTGTGAGCTAATCCCTGTTGGGTTCCTCTTGTCCCAAGGTCCAGCAGCGGATCGGCTACTGCCCACAGTTTGATGCCCTCCTGGACCACATGACGGGCCGTGAGACCCTCAGCATGTACGCCCGCCTGCGGGGCATCCCCGAGCGCTACATCGGCAGCTGCGTGGAGAACATGCTGAGAGGGCGGCTCCTGGGGCCCCCCGCCCGTGAGGACCTACAGGTGAGGGCAGATGTGGAGACACCCCATCGCCTCTGCCCCTCATCTTGTGTTGCTCTCCCTGTGCTCATGGTGGGTCTCTGGCCCCATTCCTGTCTCCTGCAGCGGTGGTAACAAGCGGAAGCTGAGTGCTGGCATTGCCCTCATTGGTGGTCCCCCTGTCATCTTCCTGGATGAGCCCTCCACCGGCATGGACCCTGTGGCCCGGCGTTTGCTCTGGGATGCGGTGACACGGACACGGGAGTGCGGCAAATCCATCATCTTCACCTCCCACAGGTGACACTTGGCAGGGCAGGGCTTGGCATGAGAGACTGGGGAGCAACCGA
>NW_010337188.1:5183-6001 GCF_000700745.2 Antrostomus carolinensis | reverse complement strand
TGGGACCCACCTCCAGAGCCAGGTGGATGGGCACTGCCTGCAGCCAGCAGCAGATGGCTTTACCCAAATCTCCCTCCTCCAAAAGCCAGAGAGGAGGAAATCCACCTCCAACCCCTTTCCAGAAGTCTCTGCTGTTCAGTCTCGGTGCTCCTGCCCTGCTGTCCTGCAGCATGGAGGAGTGCGAGGCCCTGTGCACGCGGCTGGCCATCATGGTGAACGGGCAGTTCAAATGCCTGGGCAGCCCCCAGCACCTGAAGAGCAAGTTTGGCAGCGGCTACACCTTGCTGGCCAAAACACGGAGTGAGGAGGAGGGCGAGCTGCAGGCCTTCAAGGCCTTTGTGGAGAAGACTTTCCCAGGTACCGTGAGCCGCTGGAGGGGTTCCCCTCCAAGGGAGGGCAGGAAGCTGCTCATGGGCTTCAGCCAGTTTCCTAACTCAGAGCTTCTCCTTGCTCATCTCTCCCAGGCAGTGTCCTGAAACACGAGCATCAGGGCATGGTACATTATCACTTGACCAACAAGAACCTCAGCTGGGCACAGGTAAGGGAGTGCTGGAGCACGTCCCACCCCTTCGCAGGATGGGGCTGGAGGGGCAGCCCTGTTCCTGCCCCTCTGCATGCCCCTGATGCTGCTCTGCTCTGGTGAGACCTCACCTGCAGTGCTGCCTCCAGTGCTGGGGCCACCAACAGCACAAGGACATGGACCTGTTAGAACGAGTCCAGAGGAGGTCACCAGGATGATGCGAGGGCTGGAGCAGCTCTGCTGTGAGGACAGGCTGAGAGAGTTGGGGCTGTTCAGCCTGGAGAAGAGAAGGCTCCAG
>NW_010337188.1:810-5148 GCF_000700745.2 Antrostomus carolinensis | reverse complement strand
AAAGAGGAGAGGTTTAGATTAGATATTAGGAAGAAGTTCTTCACTGTGAGGGTGGTCAGACACTGGAACAGGTTGCCCAAGGAAGCTGTGGATGCGCCTCCCTTGAAGTGTTCAAGGCCAGGCTGGATGAGGCTTTGAGCAACCTGGTCTAGTGGAACGTGTCCCTGCTGCTGGCAGGGGGGTTGGAACTGGATGAGCTTTAAGGTCCCTTCCATCCCAAACCAGTCTGGGATTCTATGATATAGATGTAAAATATATATCTATATATTTAAAAATATATATCATATATATGTAATATATATATGTAAATATATCTCATATCTATAATATGTATATAATATATATAAACCATGTATTTGTAACTGGGATGGGGTACTCTGCTCAATAATCCATCTCCTGGCTTCCTGCCACCCTCCTGCCAGGGAAGGTTTCGCTTCCCCTGGTTTTTAGTTTTTCCTTCTCGGTGGGTTCCCCCGCCGCCGAGGTGCTGCGCTAACCACCGCGCTGTCCCTTGCAGGTTTTCGGGGCCTTGGAGAAAGCCAAAGAGAAATACCGCTTGGAAGACTATTCGGTGAGCCAGATCTCCCTGGAGCAAGTCTTCATGAGCTTCACTCGCTTCCAGCACTACACAGAGGACCGAGGGAAATGAGCAGGAGCCCCACCGGTGCCCTTCGTCATGGACTGGCCCTGCTGCCTATACATAGTATATATAGAGACAGTAATTTATATATCGACGTGTCTTAAATAATGTATAAATGTAAGGAACTTTTCACCAGGGAGGGGGGAGAGGATGGCATCGTACCTTCTGCTGTGGGGAACACGAGTGCCTCGCGTGCCGGTGCAGGGCTGGGTGTGAGTGTGTGCGTGTGACACTCCCAGCACCAGCCTGCCATGTTTCCCCCCCCCGCGAAAAAAAAAAACACAGCCCAAAAAAGTAGAGGGACGCCTGGAGGGGTGGAGATGGGGATTGGGCTGGCAGAGGAGCAGGATGCTGTCCCCAAACAGCACCCAGCAGGATGCTGGTTCGTAGGTTTGCCTGTGTGTGGCCGTGTCACCATGTCACAGTAGGTGCTTTGCTGGTGGGTTCCCAGGAGGCTGGCGAGTGGCTCAGATCCAGGCCGGTCACTGGGTCAATGAGGATGCACTGTGGTTGCCCGTAGGAGCACTTTGTGTCTAGCTGGAGGGGACAAGGTGAGTCTCCTGCCTGTCCCCTGCCTGGCACCGGGGAGGCTCTGACTCCTTTGGCCTCTTGGACAGCGCTGTCCCCTCCTGCCTGCTGCCCACCCATGGGGACAGCTGCAGAGCCAGAGCTCAGGCCAGGGCGGTGTCACAGGGTGCCTGGGGACGCTGCTGGGCCCAGGGAGATGGGTGAGAGAAGAGGGTCCATGAGGAGGTTGACCCCCAGCACTGCCCTGCAGCGTGCTGTGCCACCGCAGGAGCTGTGTTGAAGGCCAGTGATGCTCTTGCTGCACCATGTCCTGCTCTGCTCTCTCCTTACACCCCACAGAGCTCTGACCAGAGCACACCCGTCCTGTGTCCCCCTCCTTGTCCCCATCCACCGTCCTGCCCTTGCCCAGCGGTGTGAGACGCTGCTGGACACGGTGCACAAGGCACCAGCACCACCCAGCCCTGCCTGCGCCCAGTCAGAGGCAGCAACTGGGTTTTCTTTTTGGTGGTTCCCAGTGCTTGGGTTGCTTTTTTTTGTTTGTTTGTTTATTTGTTTTAGATCCGTGTTGATTCTTGTCTGTCCTTAACTAGTCCCTGTGTCACCTGGGGGCAGTGGGCTTGGCCAGCTGCTCCATGATCAATGCAGAGCTATTTGCACTATAGGAACACTCACAATTGCACAGAACTCAATGAATGATTATTTATGGCGAGGGGCGCTGGTTCCCCTCGCGCGATTGCATTGGCAGGGGTTGGGTTAGATTTTTGGGTTGGGTTTTGGTTTCATTCCTGTGACTGACTCATTCCTTCCTGTTCCATTTGGGTTTGGTTTTTGGTTTTGTTTTTTTTTCCCCTTTTGCCTAATGTTGTTGTTCAAAATGATGGTGCATCATGTTACTAAGAATTTCCCTGGATCTTAACCATGTGTGGTTTTTATTAGTAAGCAGCCAGCAGGTGACTGGCCTCCCTGGAACACAGCAGAGCTGCTGGCACAAAGGGTTTGCTTCCTGGGAGCATCTCTGCACTGGGAAAACCCCAGCCCTGTGGAGTCACAGACTGGTTTGGGTGGGAAGGGACCTTTCAAGCTCATCCAGTCCAACCCCCTGCAGTGAGCAGGGACATCTTCAACCAGATCAGGCTGCTCAGAGCTCCATCCAGCCTGACCCTGAATGTTTCCAGGGATGGGGCTTCTCCCACCTCCCTGGGCAACCAGGACCAGGGTTTCACCACCCTCCGTGTAAAAAATTTCTTCTTTATATCTACTTTGAATCTTCCCTCTCCTGGGAGCAGCACTTGTGCAAGAAAAGGTGGGGATGCTTTATGGTGGGAGCCACCAGGGAGTGCTGGGACTCCCAGTAACAGGGGTTTTGTTGGAAGAGGAGATGTGGCAGGATGCAGCAGCACCTTTGGGGCTTCACCTGGGCTGGGGAGCAGTGGGAATATGGGATTTGCAGGAGGGTGAGATGCCAAATTGGCACAGGCTGGCAACACCCTGAGGGCAGTGGCAACAGGCAGGACAGCCAAGACATCCCCCCCTGCCCCCAGCACAATGTACTGGTGACCCCTGTGCAGGGCTTGCTCCTGGGGTGGGTGGCACAGCAGTGTCACCCCACAGAGGCCATGAATGCCAGGGCAGAGCCAGTGGCAGAGGAGTCAATGGCATCCACTAGCTCCCCACCACTGGGGTCATCTTGGCCTAAATGAAGAAAGTCTTAACGAGGCAGCGCTTCTCAGCTGTACACTGCTGTCACAAGCCTCCCTCTCACCAAGGCAGGAGCTCCTGGCTGTGCCATCACCATCGATCCTGTGATGGTTCAGTTACAGCCACCAGCCCAGGGAGAGAGGCAGGACCACTCACCAGATGGGTGCTGCTGCTCAGGGTGACCAGGATTTGGGTGACCAAATTTTGAGCTGGCAGGGTCATGGCTGCTTTTGGCAACACTTGTGGTGGCCACGTAGGGTGGGAGAAACATCACAGGTCCCAGGTGGCTGTTGCTCCCCTCTGGCTGCAGTGCAGTTGTTGTTCCCATCATAGGAATAATAAAGATTATTTTTTTTCCAGTGGGTGGTTCCTGGCCTCCTTTGGCATCAGAAAGCCGCTCCAGCCCTGGTGGGCCTTGGCTGCTCAGGCTGTGCTGGCCTCCTGCTCTCTGCTTTGCTGGGAGGACACAGGGGAAAGGGGGTGTCCTCCAAAATCAAGCCTGGAAGGGCTCAGTCCAGCCCAGAAAAGCTGAGGGATATTTGTGTGCCAGGTGGCCCAGGGAGCAGAAGTGGGGTGTCCCATCCCTTCCACTGCAGCTTGGGGCTCTAAATGACTTTTGTCAGAGCAAGGTCAAAACTCTCCATGGCAGGGATGGGTGCTGGCCCTGGCACCCTCATTCCTGCAGCTTTACCCACCTCTGTACCACAGCCTGGCTCTGAATCACGTCACCTGCAGGTGCCCATGTGTCACCCACCCCAATCCCAAACATACCCCCAAGGCTGAGCCCAGGGAGATGAGGCAGCACTGGGACAAGGCTGCACCTCCAAGGAAGACAGGGAGATACAATCATGGAATGGTCTGGGTTAGAAGGAACCTTAAAGCTCATCCAGTTCCAACCCCCCTGCCATCAGCAGGGACACCTTCCACTAGACCAGGTTGCTCAAAGCCTCATCCAACCTGGCCTTCAACACTTCCAGGGAGGAGCAGCCACAGCTTCTCTGGCCAACCTGGGACACTCTCTCACCACCCTCACACCAAACAATTTCTTCCTCAGTCTCCCCTATTCCACTTTCAAGCCATCACCCCTTGTTCTGTCACTTGTGCCCTTGTCCAAAGTCCCTCCCCAGCTTTCTTGTATCAACCACAACAGGCTCTGTATTTTTGGAGAGGCCACTAGAAGGTCTCCCTGGAGCCTTCTCTTCTCCAGGCTGAACAGCCCCAACTCTCTAAGATGCTCCAAGGAAGACAAGGAGATGCTCCAAACCCTTTGCCTCCTTGGCACCTGCTGAGCCAGGACTCAGCCTCAAGCGTTCCCCTCCACAGGGACAGCCCAGGGCACGACGCTGAACCCCAGCAGCTTCACCACCTCCTGCAAACACATCCTCCCCGTCCCGCAAGCGCCTCGCCACTGGCAGTTTCAGCACTTTATTGTCTGAGGGTCCTGCTACAGCACCCCACTGTCCTCCCCGTGG
>NW_010337188.1:0-767 GCF_000700745.2 Antrostomus carolinensis | reverse complement strand
CGCAGTGTCCCTGGGAGCAGGAGGCTGCAGGAGCTGCAGTTGTCCAAGAACTGGCACTTAAGGAATCCTGGCTGGGGCCACACGCTGCTCCTCCACACCGGGCACAGGGAAGGGGCACGCGGCTGGGCATGGCTGTGGTCCGGTCCCGCTGGGCTGGCAGCATGGGTCACTTGATTTCAGTCATCTCTTAAAAACGTGGCTCTAAAATGCCACCAATTGTGGGTTCTGACCAGATGTTCTCAGCTTTGCTTCTCTTTTTTTTTTTTAAAAAAAAAAAAAAAGAAAAATCCAAACCCAAACCTTTCTTCCCTTTTATGAGCAGTTTTCAATTTTGGCCAGAAATTGCTGTGCCCACCACTCCTCCAGGTCAATGGGAACGAAGTCTGAAAGAGAGGGGAGGGAGGGAGAGAGGAGAGCCTAGCAGAGCAGCTGGAGCAGAGCTCCGGGTGCTCCCCCTGAGCCATCCCATTTGCCACTAGAAAAAAAGTGACCCCAAGATTTCCCCCATGTCCTGTCCTCAAAAGGCCAAGTTGGGTTTACAGGGACCTTCTCTTCTTGAGGACTTCTCAGCCGCTGCAGGAGCCCCAGGCTGCTTTCACAGCCCTTACTCCAGCTACCATCAGTCAAGCACATTGTCCCTGTCCCCGCTGCACTCCAGCTTCATCTTGCTTGGCCCCGGGAGAGGCAGGTCCCCACAGCAGGACCTGGGGGCTCCTCTCCAGTGTGATGCTGAGCCCACCTTGGTGGCTGGAGAAGGTGTGATTTCC
>NW_010337187.1:10137-14676 GCF_000700745.2 Antrostomus carolinensis | reverse complement strand
CTGCCTCACCATGGTCTTCACCACAAATTGCGGGGAAATCTCCTCTGTCTCCCTTCTTCACCGACCTTGGTGTCTGTAGGGTTGTTTCTCTTACATCTTCTCACTCCTCTCTCTCTAACTGCAAAGTGTGCATCTTTTTTTTCCTCTCTTCCCTTTTTTTTTCTTAATTATGTTATCACAGAGGCGTTACTGATTGGCTCAGCCTTGGCCTGTGGTAGGTCCGTTCATGGAGCCGGCTGGCATTGGCTGTGTCGGGTCGGACATGGGAGAAGCTTCTGGCAGCTTCTCACAGAAGCCACCCCTATGTCCTCCCCCACTACCAAAACCTTGCCACACAAATGCAATACATACTTATACCTTGATTCCTTGTCACAGATTAACATCTGACTGCATTTTGCTGACATGTTTAAGTTAGTTACAGTATAACTTGCAGCTTCTACTACTGTGATTGGGCTCCTAAAATGGAAACTCAAATCCAAAGCTGGTTTTCAAGATGACTGTCTCTGGACCCATTAGGGGTAGTAAATTCATCAAAAACAAGACTACTGACTTGTGAGTCTAGATTTATTTACAAAAGCTGGATGGAATGAATTTGCATCCCATCACTAGCTTTGCTGTAGAACTTAATTTTGCAAAAGCCCTCACTGCTTATGAACAGTTAGGCAGTAGCATTAAAAACAAGTTAGTGTAAATGTTACTTCAGAATCACTACTCAGAGCTAAAAAAGGAATCAAACAAACCAGAGTTCACTGTGAAAGCTTTTGCAGGGGACACGGATAAAACCTATGGAATTGTCAAGCTACTGCATGTTCACTGCCTAGATATTTAATAACATGCAATAGTACAAAGGAACTGAAATACATACCAAACTTCTCTTGATATAAATGTCATCCTCTGACAGAGAATAAGAAAGGAAACATTTTAAAATTACAGTTACATACACTGTATTTCTGTTCTTTTATGTGCCCTCATATAGCCTGTAGGACATATTCTCAAAATGCATTAAAAAAAAAAAAAGATTTAAAATAAAACTAATATTAAAAAAGGACAAGAAAAGGCCTATGTCAGGGTCCAAGGTTTGTCATGAAACTTCTGTCAGAACTCAGTTAGCTGCAGAAGCAAGTTTTATTTTTGGTTTAGATTATATTTGTACTGTGCCTCACACTGAGTCTCTGGTCCATAGCTGCAGCTTCTTGTCTACCACTGTGTGATGGTGTGGTTGAAAAAGTGGTACACAAATAACCACTGCATTCTGGATCATCAGTCCCGGACAGAATCCTCAGATGTTTTACTTCCTGAAAACAGAATCTAACCAATCAATGTTCCCAACCAATTACCTTATTTAAGCTCTTTCAAAGTGCATGCACAAGTAGAAACAAACACTGCCCTTCTCTTTTCAATGCAATAAACTAGGCCCCCAGTGAAGGGCACATACTGTTATACTGTTTAACCTGGCAGGTCACTAAACACCACACAGTTGCTTGTTCATCCTCCCTTCCCCCCAGGGAATGGGGAGACAATTGGATGGGTAGTGGTAGGAAGACTCATATGTTGAGATAAAAACAATTTAATAATTGAAATAAAATGGAACAATAATGATAATACTAATGAAAACAACAACAACAGCAATAATAAAAATAATAATTACAGTAACGATAGAATATACAAAGGGATTATGCACAATGCAGTTGCTCACCATGCACTGATCAAGGCCCAGACTATTTTTGTATAGTGATCTTAAAGGAGGAAAGTGAGACTGAAACTGCAATCTAGAAAGAGCAAGCGAGAGAGCAGCTTTCCAGCCAACCCTCATTTATAAACTGAACATGAAATTATATTATATGGAATATCCCATCAGCCAATTTGGATCCATTGCTCTTGCTATACTCCTACCCCTTGCACAAGTCCTTTTGGCTAGTGTCACACTAGCAAAACACGAGAAGTTGAAAAGTCCTTGATTTCTTAGCAACAACTAAAAACATCAGTATGTTATCAACATTCTTCTCATACCAAATCCCATACTAAATCCAAAATGCAGAGCTATTCTAACTACTAAGAAGAAAATTAGCTCTGTCCCAGTCAAAACCAGGACAACTACTCAGCATCTGAATTGTAAAAGTACCAACCAGAAGCCAGACCACAAAAGGTCCTGTGTACAATGTGCCTGAATGTTACATAAAATATTAAGTAGTCTATAACTGCATGTTTATTTAGCACATAGGACAAAATGCTGTACATGGTTACATAGATTTCAGTGGAGAACTCACATTACCTTGGAGAGAGTAAAAAACATATGTGGGCTCTGAGTAGCAGCTGGTTTTGAATGAACATTCTTATCACAGAATAATAATGATTTTCTGAATTTAGTTATCCGTAGCATTTAACCACAACTTTGCAACATTACCTTTGATGTATCTTGTGGGGTTTTTTTGTAGTATGTAGGCTATTCTTGGAGCATGACGTTCACTGTCATGTTTGAAGCAGAGCTAACAAAACAAATGCATCAGGTCACGCAGCAAGTGGTTTATCTCTGTGGAAAATATTAGAATAGAGAGGACTGTGGTCTCGGAGATAGACTAGTAATTAGATATTGATTGCTTTTGCTAACACATTGTGTACAATTCTAAACAAATGCAAGACTCCTTTCTTTTAAACCCAGATATTTGTCAGTGCATTCATTTGAAAGATTACAAAATATGAAGCAGTTTTTACAGCTGATTCACTTGGGCTTCAATTGATTTGGCTCCTATAAAAATCCTGTTTGAAGGGAATGTCAAAACAATCAGCAGTATCTCAGCTCCTGCCCACAAACAAGACTTTTACTTTAGTAAAGTAAAAGTAGTACAGAAAAACAACGAAGAACTTGCAAGGGAGAAGGGAGAAGGGAGAAGGGAAACTGTCCCTCCTTAAAGCTGAAACTGAAGTCAGAAAGCCAAGATAATTTTGTCCTGACTTTGGCTTCTTGCAATGCACATATCTAATCAATGCTCATCCTTATGTGCCTTTTTTATGTCTTTGTAGACACAGTTAATGGAGATAGTCAAAGGGCCTGTTGCAATGTTAGCACCTACTACACTCTCTGAACACAAGAACTGCCTTGTAAATGACATCTATAAGTACAACTGCTCCCTTTATTGTGAAGAGATGATATTATACATTTTCTGAGCTGGGTCAAGTCACAGACAACATACCTGATGCCTCAGATAGGGAAGCACAGTACTCCCCAACTCAAGTTTGAGCTCAGTGAAGAAGGCTGCTCCAGTAATTGCCTTAGTGACCTCCAACCACACATATAGAGAGTACCTCAAAAGAGCATGGTCTTTACAGTCAAAATTCCAACTTTGTTTTTTCCTTTTACAAAGAGGTAAATTTAAAAGTGTTTCATAACTGTGCACCATGGCACACAAGTCACCTGAAACTCCTACTCCACCTGCTTTCTTAAGTGATGGCCTGTCTCTTGAGTATCAAAATACACCTATCCTTTCAGCATTGACGTGTAAGACAGCAAAGAGCTAAAAAGATTGCATTTGCCACCCACAGTCCTACCTACATAAAAATAGTAGCAGAATCAAGATTTAACTAGGTGCCATAGCTAAGGGACCTGCTGAAATCTATTAAAACATGTACTCCATCAGAGAAAAGAGATTTTATCAAGCTCAAAAGTTATGTGAATATGTGGAAAACAAGATTATAGAAAAAGATCGACAACATAATGAATCATAGAATCATAGAATAGTATGGGTTGGGGGGCACAGTAAAGATCATCTAGTCCCGACCCCCCTGCTATGGCAGGCATCCCTTCCACTAGACCAGGTTGCTCAAAGCCTCATCCAACCTGGCCTTGAACACTTCCAGGGAGGGGGCATCCACAGCTTCTCTGGGCAACCTGTTCCAGTGTCTCACCACCTTTACAGTGAAGAATTTCTTCTTAATGTCTAATCTAAACCTCCCCTCTTCCAGTTTAAACCCATTACCCCTTGTTCTATCATTACCTGCCCTTGTAAAAAGTCCCTCCCTAGCCTGTAGGCCCCTTCAGGTACTGGAAGGTAGGTATAAGGTCTCCCTGAAGCCTTCTTTTCTCCAGGCTGAACAGACCCAACTCTCAGCCTCTCTTCATAGGAGATACATATTTTATTTTTATTTTGCTTTACTAATTCTTTCTGTGATCTCTAATTCACAAATCTTTCAGATATGTTTTACTTCATTGCTAAGTTCTTTTATGGAGACAGATAGAGACGGAAGGTTTTGGCTATATTACTACTTTTTGGATTTCTTGCAGAGTGTAAATGAAGTTGCTACTCCAAAACAAAACATTACTTGTTTATTTCTCAAGAAAACAGTTTTAAAGCAGATGGAGAACAGTTGTGATTTTGTTTGCAACATGTGATTACATGTGATACCCTGAAATACAATGAACTTACTTCTGTTTCCATTTAACTCAATAGCAAAACTCTCATTGACTTAAAGATCAGCAGGATCAGACCCTAATTTACTAACACTTGTAAATCCTTGATTAAATTTTCAAAGGCCAGATGCTAA
>NW_010337187.1:0-10105 GCF_000700745.2 Antrostomus carolinensis | reverse complement strand
AAGTCAGTGTACAGGCCGGAAAACTGTTTCTTTGGCTCTTTATTAGGATCATGAAAATTCTCTAGCTGATCATATCAGTCTTTGCCTTGTCATGCAGCAGAGAATTCCAGTCTGTGATTCCAAGCTTGTCATGTAGTGTTTCTTCCTCCCACTTCCACCTCTTTTCCCTGTGGATAAAAGTAATCTCTGAATATCAGAAAGTTCTAGCTAAAGAACAGCATTTCAAATATATATTCCTAGGTGTAAAACTGTTGAATCACCACAAAGGAATACAGAAAACAAATTAACTGCATGAAGCAGCCATTAAAGACAAACTGAAATCTCTGAACTCCTTGATTATCTGCAATAAAAATTGTTACTATGCAGTATGAGAAAAAAGGCAAATTATTTACAACTATCTACATTAATAATAGTGTGATAATAATAATGGCATTGATGCCTGCTTTTAACAGTTTACTTATCAACTTTCACATAGACTTTCCTATCAGAACAGGCAATTAGTTGTGAATTTGCAAGACCTCACTGCAAATGTTTAGAGACCTGAGACATCAGCAACAGAACTGATTTTTTTCTACAAGCTATTCCTAAGCAAGAAGGTTTTTTTTGTGTGCGTGTGTTGATTTAAGCTAACAAAGCTTTTATGCTCATAAACCCATTTTACTCATATAGAGAGATTTACATACACATATGCACATATATTTATTTATCTATCTACCTATTTATTTATTTATTTATCTGGGCTCTGTCTGGACTAGAAAATGACTCCATGGCACACACAGAGTGTATGGAGTGGATGCCATTATATCCCCTACTAGTCCAAACTATCTAATTTTGATTCTCAAAGAGCAAATCCCGCCCACATACAAAGAATTTCTTGCCATAGGAAACCAGGAAAAGAGGCTTATGAACAAAAAAAGAACAGGATGCAAGGGTGGGTTTGTTGTACAGACACTAACAAATTGTTAATCTAATTAAGTGTTCATAAAGGAATCTTCTCATAGGGTAACACTTATGTGAGGAATGAAATTTCTTGTTAGCAATCCATATGATAACAGGAATCTCTGTTGCAAGGGTGTTTGCAATGACATCTTCAGCCAGAATAGGTGGCAGTCCAAAACCACTATCCTGTCAATCTCTGATGCCCATCTGCCCTATGGTCATCTATGAGGATTCTAGAGCAAGTATGATCCATCTGTTGAGCACCTTAAAATATTTACAAAACACCTCTTAACTTCCTGTACAAAACACTGTCCTACATGACTATTTCTGCACCTCCAGCAAAGTTTCTTCTAAGTAGTTACAAGTGCCCTGTCTAAGTTTGCTCAGTTATCCAGCAGAAACTAATTGGGCAAAACTCTGTGATGGTCAGATTCTCCACCCAACTCACAGAAGCCTACAAGTGGTGCCTACTAATTGCTTTGGACACAACAGAAGCCATCTGGGACAATCTCCGGGCCATTCCAAAATTTTTGCTTGGGTAACTCCTATAGTAATTAGTCAAATGCTTTGTTGTGACAGTGACTACAAATTCAATTACAACTTCATTCGCTAGTTCCCTCAGGACCCACGGATGCATCCCATCAGGCCCCATGGACTTGTGCACCTTCAGGTTCCTTAGGTGGTTCCAAACCTGATCTTCTCCTACAGTTTCATTTAATTTGGAAAGACATCTGTGATTATATGGTCTCTCTGTCAGCTTTCTGTGAGGTAGAACAAAAGTGAAGTTTTGGGTAAGCACACATATGGCAGTGGAGCCCAAAGTAGCAGAAACTCAGGAGTAAAATTTTACTGCGGGTCTCCTGGGTAGTAACCTGTTACTGAGTTTAGAAGCTAGAAGGTTATCGACAAGTTTGTGTCCTATTCCCTGTTCTGTTCCATTTGGTAAAATGTGTTGGTTTTTTTGTTTGTTTTTTGTTTGTTGGGGTTTTTTTTAATAGTGTGTTTTCCTTTATACACCTAGTAACTGTAGATCATAGAATAAATAAGGACTCTGGGGTAATAATATTGAAGAAATAATAGAGTTGTTTCATGTCTTTCTGATTAACCTGTTTTCTATTAGAAAATGCTTATCATATGAAATTAAAATACTTTGATGCAGTGTATCAATTTTATCATAATTGTCAACAGGATATTATCAAAGTTTCATTTCAAATTTATTACTCCAGCATGTATGAAATATAGTATAAATGAGTGATGAAGACAAAACCAAAATTTAAGACTTAATCCAAACAAAATCCCCTGTCAAGGCAAACCAGTATTTACTTCACAAAAAAAAAAAAAAAAATTAAACTGGTTTTAACTTCCCATCACAGTTTTAAATGAAAGTTCATCTTAATACCTCACATCACAGTACTGAATATAAATTTTGTATTCCAGTCAGCTCAACCACTGCATTGTTTTTAAAGGCCTATAGATTGTCTAACTAGCACTGTTCTATCAAGAATCTAAGCTTTTATATTTGGAAAAAGGGGAATAAATCAAACTGAGATAGTACTTGACAGTGGTTTTTATCTCCTTGCAAGTTACAAGTGATAACATTTCTTCTCATTTACAGACAGAACAGCTGGAATAAAACAGCTTTAGTTTTTGATATCATGAGATATACATTTTAAATAACTCTTTTTCAGTGACTTTTCCACAAGTTAAAGATAATCTAACAGACTAGCAGCTGTATAATGATGGATTCACTAAACATTCTTTATTTTTTCCAAATTAGGGCCTTGAAATCAATGGCAGTTGGATCAGGCCCTAAATCAAACTGAAAATTTACAAATGTTTAAGAGGATGTTGCAGTTTTGCATTTTGTAAAAGAAGTGGAAACTGTAATTTCAAGCCTGTAGTTTGGGATTTGAAAGTAAGAGTTCTTCAGACTGAAATGGGGGAACTTTAAAGTAAATTTTTTTTACCAGGGTATTTCAGCAGTTATCATCATTGTTTAAGAGCTTTATAGAAGACTTTGGACTTTCTAACATCCTTTTATTTTATGTGTTTAAAAGGGAGTCTTTAATTTGTGGCGTCTCAGGAGTATTATATTTACCTGCTTAAGGTCAGATAGATAATTCTGTGTATGAGTCAGGGTGGAAATAAAGGATTTGTGGGGTTTTTTTTTTCTCTCTCTTTTCTATAATCTTCCTACTGCAGGAGCTCTTTTTGATTCAATAATGACATTTGGTGGTAATCCCAGAGGAGTAATAATTTTGCATGAAGACTAAACCGAGTGAGTGGTGATCTTCCTTGTTGTCAATGACCTATAGATGACATTTTGTACCTAATTAATGAGACGTCTTTCTTTTGAAAGAAATGGCGATTCATGCATAATTAGAAGAGGCATCAAAGTTGGAGCCGTTGGCTCATTAAGCTAATGGAGCTAGCCTATGGTATTTAAAGACCATTTTTATTCTTCATGATGTTTGTGTTATTTTGTGAACAATTAGCACTCTATATAAGACTGATTCTCTTGATAGCTTTCATTTTTCTTATATTCAAAAAAAGATTTAGATTATTATTATATTTAGAATTTAGATCTATATTATTAGACTAATTCAGTGAAAGCTATAATCTCTAACACTCATAATCATTCAGACATCAGTGGTTTAAAATATGAGAGAAAATGATATGGAATCCAAAATTGATTTTTCTTTTCTGAATGGAAGAAATCTCATAGAAATGTACAATTCATAGACAATAAAATTAAACATATGATACATTGAAGGAAATGGCAAGTTCTGAGATGTATTTTTGGGTGATTTTTTTCAGAACCAAGGAGTGATGACCTTAATATGGGGCACATGGTGGTTGTGTGTAAGAGAAAAAAAGGTGTTTTGTTTATTTATCTTTCTTCCAAGTTGCCTACTATTAATTAAATTTTGTATTTGAACAATATATTTGAAATATATATAAAGACTTAAGACATACTGGATTAATATAAACCAGATTAATTAACCAACTTCCTGGAGCCAGTCCATTCTCTGCACGAGAGTTCCAAAAGTTTAAATTTTACTTTCCATCCACAACTTGCCAGACTGGTCTATAATCCCTGATAATTATTTCTCTAGAGAGTCTGACTACTTCAGCTTTGCTAGGATTTGTTCCTGTAGAATGCCTGGTTGTCTTTTACTATAACCATGTCTCACAGAAAAGAATACAAGTAGGCTTAAAAAGACATCCAGTAACAGCTTTGGAAAATTAGACACCATTGATAATTTTATATTTTATTTTATACTAAACCATTAACCACATGTCTGGGCTGTTCATCATACAAATATGGATATGGGTATGAATATATTTGTGTGTATATCTTACATATGCTATAGCTGAACAAGTAAGTGTATATTTTCTAAAAAATAGCTAGCCAACTATACATCTTAATTAAAATCTAAAATTTCTATTTTGTCTTCACATTTATCTTTTTGTACAATTCTACTTTACCACAAATGTAAAGTCTACTAAGAGGCTTTACATACAAGTCTTTGCTGAATCAGTTAATATCATTTGGCAATCTTGTATTTTATGAATGGTGACATCTAAAATTTCCCCAGGTAAAAAATATGTAACAACCATATCACTATATAGTTTTATAGTTCTATAGTTTTTAGCCAGTAAATTTATTCTCACTGTTTGGCTCCATACTTAATTATTTTATAAAGTGCCTATGTCTCTACTGGAAAAGTAAACAGTACTGGGAAATCCATTTGTCACTATGGTTAACCAGTTAAAATAGTCCTTGATAAAGTTTTGATCTGGGTCAAGTATCAGTCTCCCAAAGTTTTAAGCCAGCACACAGTATTCAAAACAGTTCTCAAGTGCACTTTAGGAGGCTTAGAGATTTTAATAATGTGAATACAGCCAAACCATCTCAATTAACCGTAGACCCAGGGAATGGGTCCCTGCTATTCTTTTGTGTACTAGTATAGTTGTAACTCTGTTTTTGTGAAATAATATTTTGTGCGTGGTAGTCATAAAAAGTAGAGACTTAGATTTTAATCTTTGTTCTTCACCAAGACTGGAACTTATAAATTAGTAAGCCAGACTCTGGCCACTTGATCTAACAGAGAATCTGAGATCAATAGGGTAGTCTTTCCTCTGTGTGACGCTAGCCATCCCATGATGACTCATTTTTGCTCATTTACTGGATCTCAATTCATCTACTTTTGCCTTCTGAGAACTCCAGTCCTCTTCTGTATCTGTATTAATGGACAGGCAAAATTTCTACTGCATTTTTCTTGGCCCAGTGTCCTTGGTCTCTGGAGAAACTCCACAGACAACCTCAATTCTGTTTTCCCTTCTCTCTGCTTCTTTCATTCTCCAGTTACTGTCTTTGCCTCCCACTAACACTCTACCTTTGTTCCTTCATATGGTTTCTAAGGCTTTTCATCTATTAAATAATGAAATTTATCTCTAATGCTTGCTCAAAGTGAAGGTTTCCTGAGACCACTGAGGAAGCTACAAGAGAATAAAAAATCTACCACTGTCTTTGTCTTCTTGCAGTTCAGTATTTCATATCCTCTGTGCCCTTTTCCCTTTTTTTTCCATTTTCCCTTTTTTTTCTCCTTTTTCCTTCTTTTTTCTTTTTTTTTTTTTTCCTTTCCCCTTCTCATTCTCTTTTTCCTTGTCTTACCTTGTGTTCAGAAGCAAAAAGATCTGTTTTCTGCCTAAAAGTGGTTACCAAGTCTGATTTGAATGCCTGGTAACATGAAACACTACTGGATATTTATAGGCAAATTTTTTAATTTAACTGTAGCATAAATTGGTATGTAAACTGCATATGTAGTAAACTACTAGCAGTATCTCTTTCCTTCAGGCTGAAATAACTCCTGTATGAATTGTCCGTTTCCCCAAATCTCTCTCCTCAGAGTTTGGACTCCTTTGGAGCATTGGTTTCTTGTGGATGTAAATAAATGGATCAAAAATGGACTGGTGCAAACAAGTGTATTTTACAAAGGAACAGAACTGAAAACTGTGCTACTTGCTCTTGACATGTACATATTGCAGTAGCGTTATTGAAATAGGCCAAGGTATTTTTGGAGTGAACAGAGCTTTATGTCACAGTTCATTCTGACCGTGTTCTTATTGCAAATTTCTGAAATGTACATTTACCAGTGTCTCGAGTGACATCTCCTGGAGAAAGTAAACATGGTCACCCACAGAAATTTGCTAGTGAACTGTGACAAGATATTTGCAGATTCTGTTCCTGTAATTTTGTTTTTGACAATTGGGATTTATGCAGCAATTTTATTTCCTTGTCAGGTAAAGTTGGATCAAGATACAAAGGTTTTCTTCCTCTCACAATAGTGCTTGCTGAGTTGACTCAAAGCCCTTGTCTGGTGACATAGTAACAGCCATAAAACAATGCATCCATTTGTCTTTATTATTACATCTTTTGACTAGGTGTCTCGTGAGAGCTATGTAGCCTTATTCTTCTTTCATTGACACTGGGGTAAATCAAAAGAGACTCTAAAGAAACCCAGAGATAAAAAACAGATAAAACTTGTTTAAAGAAAAAACAGACCAATGCACTGTGAATAATGAACAGATAAAATTAATGTAACCTAGAAGGAAGAGATGACTTCTCCCTATGCTGTGTCTCCTGCCCTCTTCAGATATGCCTTTCTGCATTATGCAGTGTACAGTAATGATAATCCAGAGTGGTTTACAGAGAGGACTGGATTAAATAAACATACTACCAGGAATAATGCATTTTCTAGTAACCATGTTAGGTAAATTAGAACTAATTTTGATTTTTCACCACTGTGCATCAAGGACGTGCATTTAAGATCAGAAGTAGTAACAGAAGGGGCAACTATTCCATTTCATGTAAGCACAGAAGGTAAGTGCAGTTTGAAAAAACAATGCATCATTCATCTCTTGGCTCATCCCTTGGTCACTTATATTTCAATTTTATTTTATTGATCATAAACCTAGAGATAAATACTTTCTATAAAACTATAATTTATTGTTTTGCTTAACTGTTTCTGTGGAGGAAAAAAAACATGCAAACCTGAAATATGAAGAAAGCAGGTGTAGTAATATCAGTACTTAGGTGGAAGTGAAGGAGGAAGAATATATTAATGCAATAACCCTTTAATTATCAAGAGAATTCTGTGATAAAATCTTTTCTTTTTCTTTCCCCAAAGATGGGACCACAATGATTACTCATGAACACTGATTTAGCATAGAGGATAAATCTGGTTCCAGTCTTTGCTTTGAGTTCCTGCTTCACCTTATTGAGAATAAAGGTTCTCATAAAATATACTGACTGAAAAGGAGGTGGAAACTAAATCTTTGTTCATTACTAGACTCCAGAGCATGCATAGATAGAAAGTTCAAATTAATCACATATATTTAGGTAACTCCATGTAACTGGAAATATTCTTAACAGATCTAATAATTTTATTGAATAAGTTCTAAGACAAATAATTGTTCCTTCTGTAATTATCCAAACAGTATTTTGTGTACTGAAATGCACAGACATTACAGAATTTTACATGCAATGGAAAAATGGTCATTCTCTTTCACGTAATGGAAGTAAAAGGCCGAATTTCCTTTCATGTTGTGTCTGCTGCATTTATGTTACTGTGCAGCAACAGGATCAAGTTGGGCATGGATTTTGTGTGTAGAAATGGATCCTTTTTCATTTGAATGCTGCACATTTCTTTTATATTTTTTCAGTTTGTTTCATAGAAGATGGACTAGTCAGATTTACTATTCAAAGTTACTTCATTAGCTAAATTCAGCATTTTAAAATGAGTCTAAGTCGCCACTGCCTTCTGTCATTTTTTGCTGTTGTAAAGCCAGTCTAAGAGCACAATGTAGACATTTTTAATGGTTTCAGAAGCAGACAACAGCAGTTGTCTCTGAGAAGTCTTTTCAGGACAAGAGGTGCAGTATCAAAGCATACTACAGTATAGCCCATTGCAGTACAGTATTACTTTATGAAGGTATATCAGAAGAAAATGTCAGACAGAAGTCCAAAACTCTAATTCATGTGTAGAGGAAAAACAAATTTATAGTAATTTAAGAGGTATTTAAAGATTTAATTTGCAATTGTGACTAAAAAAAACTGTATAACTAGCCTTCTAACTCAAGTGCTTTTCATAACTGTCTGGACTTTCTACATCTCTGTGTTTTCTACACTGAGAACATAGGGAAAATTATGTCCCCCAGTTTTAGGTTCTCTGAATCAATCATAAGTGGTTCACGTCTGGCTACAACAGAAATAGATTGTGTGAGTATATAGGTTCCTCCTCTGTTTTCACCTGTCCCCTGTCAGCTAGACTTTGAAAGTGTAATTTGGAGGTTGCTTAAGTTGCTTCAAGATTTTACTTAAAGAACAATGTGCTTAAATCATAGTAGGTCAGCTGAAAATTTTTAAAAAGCTTAAGAAAATCAGACACGCAGATTCAGACAGAAAGGAAAAGAACTGGAGTCTAAGTCCTGCGACTGACTTAGAAATTTCCAGTCACAGTATTGGCAAATCCACTTGCCAAAAACCCAAGAAATGTGCCAGTGTACTGACCTTGCTAGGGTAGGCTTAATTTTCTTCATAGCACTTCATATGGTTCTGTGCTTTGGATTTGTGACCAAAACAGTACTGATTACATTGCAATGTCCCAGCTTTTGCTGAGCAGTGCACAGCATCAAGGTCTTGTCTGTTTCCCATTCTACCCCCTCAGTGAATAGATTGAGGAATGCATAATCTATTGGGAGGGGACACAACCAGACAGATGATTTAAACTAACCAAAGAGATATTCCATACCGTGTTATGTCATGCTCAGCAACAGAAGGAAAAAGAAGGGTCTTTGAGGGAGTTAATCGACTTTTGCTCAGGAACTGGCTGGGCATCAGTCTACCTATGTGAGGGGTGAGTGGTTGTTTTTCCATCACTTGTTTTGTTTTATATTTCTCTTCTTCCACTTACTCTTCACTTATAAAATTCTTTTTTTTTAAATCTTGACTCCCAAGTTTTATTGCTTTTACTTCTCCTTTCATTTTCCCCTATTTCACAGGGGGTGTGGGACAAAAGTGAACAAGAGGTTGTGTGGTGCTTAACTCCCCACTGCAGTTAACCAAAAACAGACAGAAATCTTGAAGAAGTTCATTGGCTTACAAATCAGAGATTTATGAAAAATGATGATTTTGTGTACATTTTTTTCCTTAATTCCAGAATTGATAAACAGGTTTGTTTTTTGTTTTTGTTTTTCTTTTTGTTTTTGTGTTTGTTTTGTGGTGTTTTATATGCTACTGCTTTAGCAAATAGGTTCAGATTCATAGCAGGAACAATAGTAGCTTTTCAATTCATGAAAGCAAAGAGCATCAGACAGTCATGTGAATCTCTATAAAATATACCATGTATCAAGAGATATGGAATAAGACTACAAGAACTGACCATGTTGCAGTCCCAAGCCCTGTCAGAATTATCAGTGAGAATAAAAATTCCCTTTTTATCTGAACAAAGAACTGGTCAGGGGTTTGGAGAAGAATACATTTCTAAATCATACTGCCAAATAGACCTTCCCAGTATGTTGCAGGATCATCTTGGAAGTCCTGTGCCACAACAATTGCTACTGAAGTGCAGTGCATGAGGTTTCCTTTGCCTCACTAGTGCAAAGTATTCAAGCCTCTTGTTCTCTTTAAAGGGCATTGCAGGCACTCAGAAAATTATCATCCCTTCCATGTTTGGCCTACTCTTTATTACTGCCACTCAAACACTACTATGGATGTTGCAAGATAAGGACTCAAGTGGAAGGCTGAGAAGTAGGTGCTATACTCATACTGTTTCTTTCAGCCTTTCATCCTCCACGTCTCTTCAGTACAGCAAATCCTAAAAGCCTTTATTTGTGTGCTGTAAGGGTCCCTCCACATACCCTGGGCTTTTCAACCCTGACTACTTCAAATGACAGTCTTGTGTGTTAAGGTGCAGATCCTAGTTAAAGGTATGTATTTAAATCTCAAGATGCTCCAAAACCTGTAAACTGAGGTGCTTTGAGAATGAATTAAAATAATTTTCTCTTCTTAGCTGACTAACAAGCCTGTAGCTAAATACTGGAGTGAATATTGACATGAATACAGTGTGAAAAGATAATTATAGCAGACAGTAGAGTTGGT
>NW_010337186.1:686-10158 GCF_000700745.2 Antrostomus carolinensis | reverse complement strand
TTTCTTTTATTTCTACTATTAAACTGTTCTTTGACCCTACAAGTCTCCTTACCCTTGCCCCCCAATCCTCTCCCCTATCCCCTGGGGGTGGGGGGCAGTGGGTGCCCAGCTGTGCTGGCTGCTGGCCAAGTGCCAGCCCAGTGACACTGTCACAGTGAAACCATCACAGGTGCCCATGGGCACCACAGGGGCAATGAGAGCCGGGAGCAACAGCTGTTCCTGCAGCATAGGAAGTAGAGTTTATTGAGTAGTTCTTTGTACAGGTATTTACACACGAGAGGAAAGCAGCCCACCCACACTCTGGAAACGCTCCTGGGGGAAGCAGCAATGGAAGAAAAGCCTCCCAGGTCCTTCAGCATTGCACCCCGGCCCAGGGCAGGCTCGGCTCTGCCCCCTCCACAAAGACTGATGGAGCAGAAACATTCCTGCACTCCCCGGGTGCTTTGTCCCAGCTCCATTTGTGACCAGCAGCCTGGGCACTTCAGTTCTTGCCAATCATTATCCAGCCAGGAATGTCCGTACCCTCAGCTGTACCCTGCCCCGGTGGCACGTCACAGCAAACACCCCAGGCACCTCGCAGCTGTGAAAGCTGCTCTGCCTGGTGCTGGCAGAGCCCCTGACCCCAGGACCACGCTGTCACTCAGGAGTATTGACTCTCTCTGCTTGTTACTGGCAGCGTTAGGTCCACAGCACCCCAGAACCACGGGCAGCTGAGCAATAGGGTTAAACATTTACCATGGTGTTGCAACTGCCAGTAAAGCTGTAGTTGGTAACTCAAGGGAGAGGCTGGGCAGCTGCTACTCTGATCCTGACTGAGCAAATGCACAGGAGGGAAAAACCAGGTTCCTACAGGTCCCTGCTGCCTCCAAACACGAGGTGTCATCCCCCCCTTTTCCTCCTGCAAAGAAATCAGCGTGACAGCGGCAACGTGGGGTTGGCAGCTGTGGCTGTTCCTTACAGATCCTCTTCTACCCGTAAAAGCAGGCTGGCTGGCTAAAGCTTCCAAGTCTAAAAGCAAAGTAGATAGCATGTCCTACCTGGCAGGAAGGAAGACAAAATTAAGAGACCAGTGACAGATCAACACTCTTTAGGCAGCAGTAATGAAGTCTCTGTACAGATACCCACTGCTGGCTGTCCCTCAGCCCAGAGCACTGTCACAGCACTGCCTTGCCGAGCCAAATGTGAACAGGCTGCTCAGAGAGGACTCAGGGGGAGAAGGGATAAATAGAATATTTCTGAATCAAGAAAAACAACAGTCCTTTGAGTTAGTTATACCTTGTCATTTAAGTAAAGCCAAGGAAAGGAGCAAGGTTTGAAGCTTTTTCTGCCTAAGGTTCCTATCACAAAGCAAACTACCCTCTGCCCCTGCCAGTCACCCATAAATCTGGCCCCAGAAACCCAGGGACAGCCAGAAGGAACCCACCACAGAGGTGGGTGTGATGTCTCTCTAGAGCTCTGCCATCTTCAGAGCTGCCAAGAGCTGCTCTGGCTTGGAAAAAGAGCCAACTCCTGATCTGTGCTGTGGACTGGGCCCTTCGTGTGTAAAAGCAGAATTCCCACAGATCCACACGTCTGTGGAAGCTCAGAGATATTTCACTGACCTGCGGGGTTCTGCAGGGCCCTCCACGCAAACAAACAAACAAATCACAACCTGCTGAGCCGAGCAAGCAGGAGCAGAAAGCCAAGCACTACCTCGCTGTGGCTGGCAGCACAGCAGGTTCAAACAAGCTCTTCCTGACAAAGCAGAACCTGCCGAGGAAATAGCTACAGCCGCAGCGTGAGCGGGGAAGTGTCCTCCAGCAGCCGGGACACACATCCCTGCGGCCAGGCAAGCCCTTGCAGGGGGAGGACCCCCTTCAGCTCTCCTGTACCACCACAACACTCTCCACACACAAGACACTGTGGCAGCCAGCTCAGCACCACCCACCAACTCGCCTTCCCCCGCTCTGCGCTCTCTTCTCCGACTAAACAGGCTCCAGGGCACAGCCCAGAGCGGCAGCGCAGCGAGGAGTGGAGCTCACAGGCTGCTCTGCCACATGCTGGCTAAATCCCAGAGAGCAGCTGCATTGCAGGGAGGCTGAGCTCACCTTCCTGCTCCCTACAACATCCTCACTGCTGCCTTCTGAAGCGGCAAGAAGTCTGGGCTGACTCGGCTTTGCACGTGAACGAGGGAGCAGCAACAAGCCGGGGCAGGCTGGATGCAAAGCCTTGGCCTTGGTTTATAAAGGAAGACTGGTTGCAACTGGAAGGGCCAGTTTATTAGAGAAACCTCACATCACAGATAATTCACAACACTTTGGAAAGGGTCCAGGCCTGCTGAGGAGGCCAGTCTTCTGATGCAGCACAGATCTACATCCCCCAGCTCCAACCCCAGCAGATGCCACAGAGGGAAGGGTTAACTGTAACACAGCTTATGTTTACAAGTAGCCTGAGAGAGCCAGTATTAAAGTTCAAAAAAGCCTCCCCGTTAGAGAACAGTTAAAACAAAAATGGTTTAAAATGTTTAAAAGCTCCGTGTTCTTGGCTGCAGCATAATGGGGAGGCAAAGGTCTACAACACACACGGGTCTCTGTGGGTCTCGGCACTCGGTCTGCTCTACCAGTGAAGGCCGGAGGGGGGGGTCTTCTCGTCTTTGTTGCTTTCCAGAGAAAAGGGTGGGATTCGGACATCAAAGTGGGAGCCATCAGGCCTCTCAAATCGAAAAGTACCCCTGCAAAATAATGGCAGAGATCACGCTGAGGCCAGGGACAAACACTGCTAGGAATCATCGGCTAGAAGGCACGACACGAGCTCTTCCATATTCTGCGCAGTGACTCTGGGGCTGCATCTGCAAGGCCGGTCCAGCAGCAAGTAACATCAGTTCAGCAGCAAGAACATCTGCCCACCAAGATGACTCATTTATGGAGAGACTCCTAGGTGGTTACATCACATCTCTAATGTACATTTCCTGAATAAAGATGTCGTGATTGGAGCCTCCAGGAGGTAAACGCACTCCACGCATCTGCAGCGGTGTTTACCTAACTCCCACCCCACAGGAGACAGAACTAAACCGATTCCACTTCCACCTCAATTCAGATTCCACCTCAATTCAGATTCCACCTCAATTCAGATTCCACCTCAATTCAGATTCCACCTCAATTCAGATTCCACCTCAATTCAGATTCCACCTCAATTCAGATTCCACCTCAATTCAGATTCCACCTCAATTCAGATTCCACCTCAATTCAGATTCCACCTCAATTCAGATTCCACCTCAATTCAGATTCCACCTCAATTCAGATTCCACCTCAATTCAGATTCCACCTCAATTCAGATTCCACCTCAATTCAGATTCCACCTCAATTCAGATTCCACCTCAATTCAGATTCCACCTCAATTCAGATTCCACCTCAATTCAGATTCCACCTCAATTCAGATTCCACCTCAATTCAGATTCCACCTCAATTCAGATTCCACCTCAATTCAGATTCCACCTCAATTCAGATTCCACCTCAATTCAGATTCCACCTCAATTCAGATTCCACCTCAATTCAGATTCCACCTCAATTCAGATTCGTGTTTCTTGGCAGAAGCTCCACTGGGTAAGAAGTCTGAGACAACACAAAATCCCATCACAGATGTAATTTGGAATAGCTTCTGCTTTGCATTTCAGAACTGGATCCGCCTGTACTTGTACAGACAAAACAATTTGTTTACTGTCCTGAACTACAAACAACTCCACTGCAGAACATGCCATGGGGGCAAGAGGATTGTGGAGGTAAATTAACAGGTGCTCGAGAAGGAAAGGAGACAATAGAACACTAGAAGTCAAGCTGAGCAACTTCTGAGCTGCAGAACCTTTGTCTCCTTTTCTTTCTCCAGGATGCATGCAGAGATGGAAAAACTACAACCAAGCTGGTTTTGCTCCCCAGGGCGTGCATTCAGGCAACTCAAAATGCTTAACGTGGCAAACAAGGGTGTATCCTATAGTGCTCTCTTGCTTTTCCCAACTCAAAGGCAGCTTAACTCTTAAAAGAGATTTACTTAAAAAATGCAAGCCAGAAAGACCTGTTGTACAGAAGGTGAGAGCTGGCTGTGCATTTCTTGACTCTAAATGCACTAACTCAGCTGAAATGCAGAGCAGAGGAACTGCTTTAACCCTGCAGCACAGGAAAAGAACAACTCAGCTGAGCACTCTCCTACCTGCAGTTAGAGAAGAGGGGACTTAAAACACCAGTAGGCTGAAGGTGTTATCTGGCCTAAACTGGGAATAACCCTTAATGCCCAGTTCCTTGTGGACACAGAACTGCACAGTTTCACAGAACCAAAGCCCAGCTCTCTCCAAAATGAGAGGATACCAGTGAGCACATCCCTGCAGCCTAGGGAAACACCAGCAGGAAGCCTTGCCTCTTGCACCAAGGACTGACAGGGACAGAAACTGAGCAGAGCAGAAGATGACAGAGAACTGCTTCAAGTAAGTCCCGTCTAGCACAGACCAGGGAAGGAGGATAAATTAGCCTGGAACCTCTCTTGGTGCAGAGAATCAACAGATCTTCTTATCACTAACTGGGATATTGCTACAGAGAAGCTCATAAAAATGTTAACTATCAAATGTATCCAGTCCAGTGCACTTCCACCCACCTTTCAGCTGTAACTCCGGACTGTAAACCGCGTCCCAGCTCAGCGCTGTGGGGTCCTACATCTAAACCACTACTGCAGTAATAAGTGCTTCTTACCACATGTGACCACTGGATGCCTGCAGGGAGACGTGACTGCTGTACTGAAATGCCGGCTGTTCTTTGGATAAAACTGGCTCCTGAGAAGACAAGAGATCACTCTGCATCAGCAACAGATCTTAATATCTCTCCACAGGCAGGCACCAACAGGAAATTTACACAGTTATAAGAAAAACAAGAGATCCACACCTGAGCATCACTACCAATTACACAGCAAACAAGTCACCCAGAGAGTAGTGCCAGAATCACAGACTATTCCAGTTTTCCCATTCCCAGTCCTTTAGGATCATTCTCTAACACTCAGTGTGAAGTTTCAGTATTACTACAGCTACTAACAACAGCTGAAAAGCTCATGTGAGGTTTATTTTCATTGCCAATTTTCTATTCCATCTCTTTCTGTTGCCCACTAAGCAATTTACTGGCAAATCAACTCAAACAAGAGGACTCCAGCAAAGGGCTGCACTTCCCAAAAGAAGCTACCCGGTACCTACCCTTCCGACAACGCCGCGGCCCCTGACTGTCTCCAAGGTGCCAGACAAGCTAAATATCCTCCAGTGCCGTTCTCGGAGCTGTACCACTTCGCTGTCAAGGTTCTCCAAGCGAATACAGTAGCGCCACTGGACAGGAGAAAGGCTGTTGTTAAGAACTGGAATCAGCTGCCAACAGTCGATAACCCGCAGCCCATACTGGGAAACAGTTGCCAGGCAAGGGCTACTCTCCCTCAGAGCTTATCAGGCAGCAATGATGCCACAGCAAATAAACTCCTTCCCTTTAGCTGCTTGGTGAAACAAAAGGCACTTACCCAGTAGACATGGGAATTCTGGGCTTCCTGTCAAGAGAAACAAAAGACTTTAGCAGCTGTCCTTCAACACTCAGCACCAAAACCTCTTCAGCTGCCAGCACAGCACAGCACAGGGGCTCACGCTCCGTGCCAGACTGACGCAGACAGCTCACGTGAGCACAGGGACAGCTGCTCTCCAAAGCACTCCCTCAGTTACTGCTGGCACTGGCTCTGCTCTAGACATGCAATCATGAGGTGGGAGATTTGCAAGGACCTTGTGACTACGGAGGGTTGATCTCCATGTTAATTACGCACTTTCTACAGATCTAGAAACACCCGTTTCCTCGCCTTTGGGCACCTGTTTTTCTGACCAGGTAAGGACAAACATCAGTTGGGCACCAATTTCACAGAAGCTGCAATTTCACACCAAAACATCCACCTGCCATGACACAGACTCCAGCAGCTGAGCTCGTCTAGACTTGGAAATCAAACTGCTGCGGTAATTCCCAGCCCTCCCACTTAGAACTCTTTATTTTAGGTGGTCCACGTGAAGTTCTTACACTACAAAGAGCACATGGTTATCAGCTAAATCCAGAAGGCTTTAACCAAACCCTCTAACCCACATCAGAGCCAGGAAACAGGGGTAGACACCCAGAGCACCTCACCCCTGGGCAGGATAACGGACACGTCTGTCACTATAGGGCAGTGGCCTTGGTGCCGCCTGTTACACACACCCCCATCTGTGACTGAGGCAGTAAAGGTCCATTCCACAAGCCTTCCTAAAAATCTTCCTCAATATCTTGCTAACACTGTTCTGCAGAACAGTACAGGGTATTTCCCATCCTACAAATAACAAGCAAAACCTAAGTTGCTGGAGCTGTTCTCCAAAAAATGGACGACAAAACAGTTTCATGTTCATACTTCTGCTGGACATGATGACAATGAAATCACAACTGTGATTAAAAAGCCACTTCTCCAGTAAGCAGAAGGTACCTCCAGTCAGTAAACTGGACTTAGAACAGCATAGAAGTGATGGAGATCACAGAACTAACACAGCAACACAGACCTACCCTCATGCCCATGTAGAAAGGGATGACGGTGACGCGGATATTCTCTGTGGTTTCTCGGTGCACGTCCGAGAGCTCCAGCCAGGGGTGGTTCTTCTCCTGCCACGCACACAGTGTATCCCTGGCCACAAACGGGGGAACTGTGGGGAGAGGAAGATGGGAGTCTATGAGGAAAGGCACACTGTATCCAGAGTGCTCTCCCCTCACAGCAACTCCTTTCACATAATTACAAAAATTATTTCAAGGAGGTTTTAGTGTAACAAAGCCCAAACCAGACCATGATTTTTACACTGTATCTAAGATAATGTATTCTGGGTGCTTGGTACAGAATACCCCAAGTGTCTGGCTCTGAAGAGCTCCCTCTGAAGCCAGAGATTACCTTTTGTTTGGTCATACATGAGAAACCTCTCAAAGAGCTCGTGCTGGATGGGCACTTGATCAGTGGAGCTGTAGGGAAGGATATCTTCATGGCTTACATAGTCTAAACCTGAAAAAGAAACCCCAAAAGCCATTGAATTTCTCCAGCAAAGAGCAGCTCAGAAGTCTCCTGGCAGAAAAATGGATCACACTAGTGAGAGGTTAAGAAAAGGACTGTGGCAGCAGAAGGCAAAGCTATTAACATGACCACAAGCAAGAATGGAGGAAACAGGCCAGTAATAACCCTTGTCAGCGTTCTCCTGAGACCCTTCTCCACAGAATGATTCCTCTGATAAACACACCCCGCCTGCAAAGTGACCGCGCTGTCACAAGAGGACTTGGGGCAGGAAATGCACAGGACAAGAGGAGATGCAGCTGTCCTGATAATAACATAGAATAGCCCACGTGCAACAGGGTCTGTGCATGGGATCTGTGTCTCAAAGCAGACACACCCGTGTGAGCAGAGTCTGCCCAACTTCCAAAAGGGCTTCACGTACTTCAGTCACTCCGCTGTTTCCAGCACAGCCCTGAACTACAGACAGATCCACAACAGGAATGTCCTGCGGGTCCTGCTGCTCCACAGGCAGAAGCTGACTGTGGGTGACTCCTCTGACCTCACCTCCTGGCCATCCACACCTCCACCAAGGCTGCAGGTGCACGTTACTCACCTGGTATGGCATAGAGGGCTCTGCTGTCATCGTGATTCGCCAGGAACGTCACCGCTTCCGTCTGTGATCTCTGGGACTGAGAAAAAGGGAGGTTTATGTTTTATCACGTGGATTGTCGTGGGCCAGTTTCCAGCCACGTTTCAGTTTAATATTGTGGTTTCCAAAGTGTGCAAAGTTTATTTTATTTAACCCAGAACATCTCTCCTTTTAACTCCTCTAGACTACCTCTCCATTCAAACAAGTGAGGAGCATTTTCAGTGCTGCAACCCACGTTCATAACGACCTGTGGGCAACAGACCAGGAACGCCAACAGCACGAGGAGGGGAGGTTGGAAAGGGGAAACATGATCCAGAAAACAGTCATACAACATTCCAGACTATCTTTCTCAGGGAATATATGACTTGAAGAATAAATCTGTCCTAAAAGTCTAAACAATCAATGTAGCCATCATGGCCATTTTCTCTCAGTATGTGTTTATCTAGAACATTCATCCAGGAGAAGGTGTTTCAGTTTCAATACCAGATTATTGGTCACTTACTATGTGTGGACAATCCCGGGCATCTATTAGCACCTGATAGTAAGTGTGTGTTTTGCCCTTGACCTCTTTGGAACCATGGCCTGCTGCGTTCTCACTCCTAAAGAGAAAAGCAGAGAACTGAGCTGAAGCACAGGACAGCCAGAGAACTGCTGTTACCAGGACAAAGCACATTTGTCAATAATGATTTCTTTTTTAAAAACAGACTTCATGGTCTGTAATAATTCAATTTTCTCCAAATAAACCTCATGTCACCCACCCACACAACGATGGAGAAGCTGAGATGACAATCAGGGTTTGTCAGAACACTGTTTTCAGACGACTCACAAGTTCTTCCTGCTCACTCCAGCCTCCTGTTTGGGATGGGCATTTCTACCACCCCCTGATTCTCTCTCTGCTTCCTCCTCATTCCTCCCCGACCCCAAAGGCACCCGCGCCCGGCACGCCTCCAACACCGGGAGAAACGGATGGAAGAGGGGAGAGAAGTGAGCAGTGACTCAGCCCACGAGAAAGATGAACTGGTGGGTTGGACATGGGGAGGCAGCTGACAAATCCAACTCTACAGAGGAAGCAGCCTGCAATTTTTCCCCAATTAAAAATCAATATAAGGTTTTGTTTTATTAAAAATAATGCCAGGAGTATGAATTTTTAAATTTCTTTCATACTTTTATCCCATCTCTAATGAACACAAAATTAACATTCATGCAACGTCTCTTCTTTAAGCACCTCTCCTCCAGTTCACACTCACACAGAACAGACCCAACACCATTATCCTCCTTAAAGAGGATCATTTACCTCAACCAAGAAACCCAATATGAAATATCAATGTAACAGTTCAGCAGCACAGACAGCAGAACAAATCCTTACTTTTCTGTGACAGGAGAAGCCACGTCTCGATCATAAAGCCTGGCTTGCCAGGGAAACAGGACTATTCCTCGATAGCCAAACACACTGTGAAGAAATAGCTGAAAGGAACAAATAACTGCATTTGCATACACTGCAAACTTTAATCAACTTACACACCCAGAAAACACGAAGCCAAAAGCCCTTTACTGATAATACTTTTTAAATCTGTTAATTGAGGTAAAACTAGAAACATTTACAAAAGGTGTGGATGTGTGGGATGGGCACATGTGGAGAATCACCACTGTGTGAAACAGAGCAGAAACAAAGAGGGAACACAAACAGTCTGGGATGAGAGAAGAAATTCCTGTAATTTCTATCCCATAAAAGTGAAAGACTAAACCAGGAATGAAGTAACAGAACAGAAGTGCAGAAAGGAGACCAGC
>NW_010337186.1:402-664 GCF_000700745.2 Antrostomus carolinensis | reverse complement strand
GCCAAGAGAGAGCTGGGAGTCATGAGCAGAGAACTGACAAGTTCAGTTATTTCTCAAATTCAGCAATTGTCTCTTTTGCTCCTAAAAGAAAAAAAAAAGAAACTTAAACAAAAGCAGCAGAGCAAATGCTGCTGCAGGAACAGTCGTGTCGTGCTGCAGATTCTTATCAACTTGCTGCTGTCAGATGACTGACAAACTGCAGACACAGCAGAGACAAGGAGCACTGAACTGTGAAACTTCTGCCCTTCTGCGAGGATGCAGC
>NW_010337186.1:0-368 GCF_000700745.2 Antrostomus carolinensis | reverse complement strand
CCCCAGTCTCTGTGGAACCAGCCTGCAGGCTCAGCTCAGCTCCGCTCCCCAGAGCCCCTCACCTGGCCCGTCTCGTATTTGCCGTGTTGCTTCGGTGCCTCAAACACCCCCACAGTCTCCAGCACTTTGCCCTCTGGACGGTTCCTGGGAGCACAGAGACAGTTTGGTGGATTTACAGGGGCTGAAGCAGCCCCTGGGCCAGGGGGACACACAGCACTGGAGCCTCAGGCACAGACCCCACCTCGTACCTCCCTCGGGTACCGCACAGCCCCCACGAGAACCCCACTGTCATCAGGCTGCCAAGTCACCCCCCTCCCCTGTCCCCCACCCCTTCACCAGTCTCCCCTTTCCCAGCTGCTCTGGACACC
>NW_010337185.1:0-4851 GCF_000700745.2 Antrostomus carolinensis | reverse complement strand
GCCGAGCACGAGGGGAGTGGAGAGGCCGCTTCCCGGCCGAGGCCCCGCTGCGCATGCGCCAGCCCTCCTGCCCCGCGCGGCCGGGCCCCGCCCCCTGGGGACCTTCAGTGGCGTTTTTCCAGCGTTGTGACAAATGCCGCATGCGGAGCTTGTGCAGTCAGAATCCAGCGATCGAGCCAGTAGTTGTCATAGATACCTCTCGATCTGCACTTTGAATTGCTGTAGGCAACTGCAGGTGAAAGTTAAAACGTTAAACGTGGTGGCTTTTTACCGTACGTCATTGTGTTTCTTGTCTGTGATGTAGGTTCTGTGCCCTGTGTCAAGTCCTGCGAGCAACTGTCATGCTTGTAGGTGTTCATTTTTCAAAAAGTCAATGTTTTAACCCTGTTAAAAGTAAGGAATTACAGGAAGGTACGCTTGGCGAGGTAGCAAATAAGGAAAAAAAAAATAATAAGGAAAAAGTAAGTAATAAATAAGGGAAATAAAGGTAAGTTTTAATTTCACTTGACTGTTAGCCCAGAGAATGCAGACACCCTACAAAAAGTTCTGTGTGTGTATATATATAAACACACACTTATACATATATAATATATATATATAAGCTTTGACTATAAAACTTTGTTTCAATCAGGCATATAATATTTTTCACTCATTAAACATTTCTTGGACAAGGTCTTCATGTGTATGCCTTGAAAATTGGAAAGAACATGGGTTTCTTTGTTGAATTTGGAACAGTTACTCAATAAAAGCAGGGGGTTGTTTTTCAACAACACATTTGGTTTCTTGTAAGTAACTTGATCTTTTGGAGAGCTTCTTGTATGAAAACAGTTAAATAATAGAGACTTGTTTTGCGAAAGAGATGAATAAGTTTTTTCTGGTAGTGTACATGCTGAAAGATGTATTGCATGATTCCAGCTGTGAGTTGCAGTCAGTTACTGGTGAGTGGAAGGAATGACTCAGCAAGAAACAATGAATTTATAATCGAAAGTAGTCATGCTGAAGTTCTCAGTAAGCCGGAGTGTGTAACTCTGAGTTTCAAAGAGTTTTTTTTAAGGTGGGGAATTAGCTCAAATGGTAGAGCGCTCGCTTAGCATGCGAGAGGTAGCGGGATCGATGCCCGCATTCTCCAGTGTTTTGTCTTCGACGTTCATTTTATTATAAACTAAACAGAGCATTTAGAAATATTTCTTATTTACACTTATTTTTTCTTTTGTGCTGGTGTAAAGAAACCTGAAAGAATTGTAATCTAAAAAAAGTTAACATGTTGTTTTAAGTATTTCATTTTTTCTTTTCAAAATCATTTGTTCTTTTGCATACAGGGAGAAAAAGTATAATCCTTGCATGAAATAGCAAAACTTAATGACATTTGATAAACATAATCATAATGATAAACATAATGATAAACAACTTGAACAAATTATAGAGAAAAATAAGTTAAGGATTTTTAAGTTTTGGTTTTTAATCTAAATCTTTAATCTTTGGTTTATAATTTCATTTATCAGTTAAATTTATATATGATATTATAGTTTAGTGTATAATTAACAAAATTTTGTATTTTTGCTGTGAGTAATACTCATTATTTTTGTTCTCTTTTGATTGGAGAAGTTATTTATTAGAATCAGTGGGCTAGAATATGGCTTTCACTCCTGGTAGCAAGATTATGTCCTTTGCTTGTGAATTTTCACATCTGTGAAATATCACAGAAATTTTATCTGTAAATCTATGCTTGCACATTTTAAGTCTTCATGAGATTTTTTTTTTAATTCTGATTTGATTTTCTTACTGGCTCATTTTGGTATTTAACTGCTTGTACTTCTAGGTTGAGGTAGCATGAGGAAACGAGAAAAATATGCTTCCTATAGATACAGTGAACTTGTACAATCAGGATCTTGGGAGTACACGTATTAAGACAGATGGAAATCAGGAAGAAAATTTATGAATTTGGTTTCAAGTTAAGGAAGGAGGAGATGCTGTGCTGTATGGATATGTGAGTAGCACCTGTGGAGAAAATAAGGGAGCTTGGAGATCCTCCTGTGACATGACAAGATGGATACTTGTTAAAATGAAGCCTGTTGGAGAGAAAAGCGTTGTGGTCTTCAAGAGTCCTCCCTGGGCTCAGGTAATGACTGAAATGTCCATTTGCTTGGAATGAGACTCTCTAGTAGTTTTCTGTGTGATTGTTATTGCTTCTGTGTTTTCTATGGTTCTGTTATTGCTTAATATATATATATGACACTTTGCTGTGCTTTGCAAGAGGTCGAGTAATGTTGGTCTTCTCAGCTAATCAGACGCAAGTTGTGCACAGATGAAATGAGAGGATTCAGTGGGGCTCTGTACAGGTGCAGTCACTCACAGAAGCTGTAAGCTCCCTGGACTAATGACTGTTACCTTTATACCCAGCGTACTATAATGGGGCTCTTCTGTCTGTAGGGCTTGTCAGTGCACCATGGTATGAATAGAAGTAAGAGCTTTTTCTCATTCCATGTGGTGTTTTATGTCCCTACTTTTTAGGTAAACTATCCTGTGAAGAATTTACTGGATTGAGAGGGGCAAGGGTCCTAGCCCCCAAAAGCACTACTGGTGGGAGATAATTACCTGATGATGGGTAAGTAGTTTCCAGAGCCCTGTGTCAAAGGAGTGACTACTCCGAGTCTGTCTGTGCTTTCTGAGTCAGAAGTTGCATAGAGCTGTTCCATGTAAAGAACCATCAACTTTGATTTTTTTTTTTTTTTTAATTATTGCCATTCACACAGACTTGCACCCTCTGTAATACTGTGCTTAAATGCATTACTGTGGTGGGTTGACCCTGGCTAGAGGCCAGATGCCCACCAAAGCCCGTTCTATCACTCCCCCTCCTCAATTGGGCAGGGGAGAAGATAAGATGGAACACAAGAGAAAAAAACTCGTGGGTTGAGACAAAGGCAGTTTAATAGAAGCAAAGCAAAGCTGCGCATGCAGAAGCAAAAGAACAAAATATTTATTCTCTACTTCCCATCAGCAGGCGATGTTTGGCCACTTCCCGGGAAGCAGGGTTTGCATACGCGTTGCGGTTCCCGGAGGACAAACGGAAGTAACGAATGCCCTCCCCTCCCACTCCTTTTCCCTTGCTTTTATTTCTGAGCATACGTCATATGGTATGGAATATCCCTTTGGTCCGTTTGGGTCAGCTGTCCTGGCTGTGTCCCCTCCCAAGACCTTCCCCACCTCCAGCCTACTGGGGGAAATGTTGGAGAGACAGCCTTGGTGCTGTGCTAGCACTGCTCACCAGTAACCAAAACACTGGGGTGTTATCAACACCCCTCGAGCCACCAATACAAAACACAGCACTCTGAGGGCTGCCGCGGGGAAAATAAACTCCAGCCCAGCCAGACCCAATACAATTACACAGGCCAATTAGTCTGTGAAAAATAATTTATTTGTGCTAAAGTTGCTGGAAGATACTGTTATCCTGTGTCTGTGTTTGTTGTAGTCTGAGAAAGGGGAATAGTTATTCCTTACTTGTCTTTTATCAATACTTTTTTCCAAATATTACTTAGAAAATCTTTCCCGGGTGGGATAGAGCTTGGGAACCGTGATTCTGGCAACTCTGATGGTACGTTTTACAGCAAGAGGGCCATCTGCAGAATCTGCCCTCAGAAAATCTCAACTCTGTGAAACACTTCTTTAAATAAATTTGTTCCACAACATGACTGTCGTACATTGATTTTCTGAGCTGAGCTCACTGCAGTTCTAAGTTTTCTTATAAGAGACACTGTGTGATATTTGACAATAAAGTTTGTAAAAGGTTTTTGCTGCAATGATTGTCATTACCCTATTTTGACCAAATCTTAAGCAGAAGTTGTATTTCAAAGGACTCTCTTTCTGAAGAGGGTGAGAGGTGACTTCATTACCGTGTGTAAGCACTTGATTGTCTGGAAGAAAAGGACCTTACACCTTTGAATGTGTTCAGCTTCTATTTGGCAAGTATTTTTCCTCTCAAGTTCAATGTTGCAAAAAACACCATTTTTTTTCCAGTAACCTTCCCACATCAGAAGAGCGAAACAAAATAGCCGTTAGAGTCACTTGGTGCAGTGTTCCTCACCTAGGCCAGCCACCTTATGCTCTTTTTTTCCCTGTTGGCCCCTGTTTCATCTTTATGTCCTGTGGTTGCAATTAGTATTGAAATAGTTTGTTGCTGTTCACTATAAGGTGGGTCCTACGTGTAGTGGATGGGTGTAGACAGAGATGGACCGTGCAGTCTGCTGTGTGGTTTCAGAGACTCGTGGAATACCGGTCAGCTTTGCTTTGGAGCCACCTTATGCTCTTTTTTTCCCTGTTGGCCCCTGTTTCATCTTTATGTCCTGTGGTTGCAATTAGTATTGAAATAGTTTGTTGCTGTTCACTATAAGGTGGGTCCTACGTGTAGTGGATGGGTGTAGACAGAGATGGACCGTGCAGTCTGCTGTGTGGTTTCAGAGACTCGTGGAATACCGGTCAGCTTTGCTTTGGTGAGCCTACCTCCCTGTTTGTATCGTGTCTCAGGAGATACGCGGGTGTGCTGTTCATCGTTAGCATGGGGTCACCTAAAAAAGAAGGATGAATCCTTCTGAAAACATAAGCGTGGGGGCCCTGGGTGGCCACGGTGCTCCTTTCTGGCCTTGCAGCCGGGCAGGTTCAGGGTTTGCTGGCAGTAGTTTAGGCTCAGTAGGTTTTGCTGGCAGTAGAAGCGCAGGCTGAAGTGTGTTTTGCTCCCCCTGGCTGCGCTGGGGATCGGCACAGGGGCGAGGTTTGTGTCCCGGTCCCCGCTGTCCCTTCCGCACTTGCTCCTGAGCACGGAGAACAGGAAAAGAGCGGTGCCTCCTGTGGCATTTC
>NW_010337184.1:0-8082 GCF_000700745.2 Antrostomus carolinensis | reverse complement strand
TGAACAAACCAAGTAACTTCAGCCTCTCCTCCTCTGGCTTCCCCTCTAAGCCCTTCACCAATTTTGTGGCCCTCCTGTGGACACTCTCCAGTAGCTTTGTATCCTTTTTTATACTGTGGTGCCCAAAACTGCATCCAGTACTCGAGGCCGCAGCAGCACAGAACAGAGCAGGACGATCACCTCCCTCGACCGGCTCTCAGTGCAGTTCTTGATGCACCACAGGACATGGGTAGCCCTCTTGACTGCCAGGGCACACTGATGGCTCATGTTCAACTTGCATCAACCAGAATTGCATAAGTTCTTGCTCAAAGAACAGGGTCTGAACTGTATAAAGACACAAACTGAGGGAGCCATGTGCATGTCCACCAGAGGAGATTGACTCATCCTGCCGCATGCGTGTCCAACACCAGAGGACTGCCCCGTCCCTCTCAGGACCATTGCGCGATCTGAGGGTGGTGATACCTTTTCTTATATCTTTCCTTTCCTGTCTCTCTCTTATCTTCTCTCTTTTACAGATTTTGTTCCAACAAGAACTCACATTACCAATGTTTTTACATTTTCCAAGTTCAGGTTATTTAATTATAAATAAAATATTTAGCTGATCATTTGAGGTCATTTCACCTTAATTTAAGCTGAGAGGGTTTACAGAGCTTTAGTAACTCTCCTCCCATCTCTGAGATGGGACATGACACAAAAATAAATTTGGGCAATGGATGCTTATAATTTATTTTAATAGGAGAAAATGTCCAATGGTTATGGTCAGAGTTATGGCACTAACATAGTATTTCTGATGCTTTCATTCCAAAGTGGAATCACAAGAAGAGAAAGGAGGGCTCTGGATAAGGAAGAGCTGGGGAAAAAGAAAGTCTCAGGAATTTGGGTCCCATTTTATAAACTTACATGTAGAAGCATTTATTTGTTAAACCAAAATTGTCTTCTAAGAGGGAGACTTCACTGAACTTCTTTTGCAAAATCCCACTAACAAGGCTGTTCTTGTTTTGGCAACTTGCTTTCTTGGAGTAAAAAATTAATTTATCAGAGAACTAGAAAGAAAACCTTGTTCTTGCTCAAATACCTGATGTTTACATACATATAAAAGCAATCTTCTCCCATTCATATGTGCCCTGGTTTTGTTAGGAAAGCAAACCACCACAATATGCCATCTAATTTGTGTCCCCTTTCCATTCAACCAGTAAAAAAAACAGCCTACAGGGTAGCTGCTGAAAAAAGTAGATAGATACACTATCAACTGGAAATGAATGAAGAAAATTTTCTGTTAGTAACCACAACACCTATTATAAAATAATGAAATAGAATAGAATAGAATAGAATAGAATAGAATAGAATAGAATAGAATAATTTCAGTTGGAAGGAACCTACAACTATCATCTAGCCCAACTGCCTGAACAATTCATTGTTGACCAACTTATAATATGTTATTAAGGACATTGTCCAAATGCCTCTTAAACAGGGACAGGCTTGGGACATCAACCACCTCTCTAGGAAGCCTGCTCCAGTGTTTGACCACCTTCTTAATAAAGAAATTCTTCCTAATGTCCAGTCTAAACATCTTCTGCCACAACCTTGAACCATTCCCACTAAATGGGAAATGGAGCTTACTTCTGAAGTCGGAAACATATCGTTCATAAAAAATAATTGATTTTGTATCTGAATGATGATCCACTTATTTCCATGAATTTCTCTAATATAATCTCTGAAAATCTGGCACTTCTGGATGACTTTGAGGTGATGAACTCATTCATGTTCAGTCAACAGACTTGTCTTTGTAGTTTATAGATTTGCTCACAGCATGGAAAATATCCTAGTGCTGTTACCTAATGTGAAAGTAGAAATGTAATATATTAAATTAATCTTACCATTTATTAGTTATATCCAATAGTAACTTGTTGTTCATAACATAATAGAAAGATCAGGTATTTTCATAGTGTGCATATAGACCCAAAAATGAAGAACCTCATTCACATTCATTCAAAACAATATTAAAGTTAATTTAATGGGGAATTAGATCAGGTTCACTGAACATCCTAGCACTGATATTTAAAGGTTGTAAAACAAATGATCTATTAGTAAAAGCTGGGAACAGAAAAGTTCAGATAAATGAGATTTTGGTTTTGTCTTAAAATTTGAATTACATTTTTAACTAAAAACTCCATTGTGTCATCTTGTATAAGACATCCTGTCTGTCTATGAGGCATCCTGTATGTTTACAAGGCATGTATGAATGCTTTGTTTGACTATACAATTTTTACCCTCTGTAGAAGCTTAGAATACATTCAAACATAGATTTTGAAAAAAAAAAAAAGAAAAAAAAAATCCTGAATTCTCAAAGATAAAAGAATCCATGAAAGTTACTTGTTGCGAAGAGGAGCTACAGCTCATCAGGAACGATATGTGTATTGGCAATCATCATGTACCTAGATCCAGGCACATGATTATCTTGTGCTAATTTGGGCCTGATATGAAAGCATTTATAGAGTGCAAAGGAATCTGTGCTTATTACAGTCAAAAGAAAGAAATAGGCATAGAGCTGTAGAAATTAAGTGAAATTAATTTCTTAAAAGGAACTTATTTCTGTTTCAAATATATTCCCCCCCCCCTTTTTTTTTTTGTCAGATTACAAGTTCTTAATGTTACAATGTAGTGACTGTCACTAATTGTAATCCTAGTTGAATACAGGAGTGTGAAAAAGGGATGCAAGGTTGCTACAAATTCCATCTCTCTCTAAGCATAAAGGATTTTGCCTTTTTGCTTTTAAAGTAATCTAGAAACTCTGGTTTTGTTTGGTGCTTTTAACTTTAAGGTGAATCTTCATAATTCTTGCAATAAGAGATACACTATCAAAACTAAAGGAGAGAAAGTAGATCCATAGTTGCTCCAATAAAATTTTTTATCCTATGAAAATCTCTTCCAACTCCAAAATTATTTTGTGTTTCTATTCCTTTTTAAAATCAGTTTTATTTGAGTAAAATGAAGGAGCTGAAGGTCATATAAGCTATATACAATGGATTACAATGTTGACTACCAGTTCAAGAAAAATCAAAGTACTTCATTTTATTCTATGAGAATTACATTTGATAGACATTCAGGAGACAAAGCTCTAACAGTCACAAGGTTACCTTAACACTGTTAGCAGGAAATTGGTCAACACTGCTAATGTTAATTAAGTGCAGCAGGCTGATCTGTCTCATTATTATTCTTTTTTTTTTTTTTCTTGTTATACACAAAGACATATTCAAACACACACATTTTGGGAACATTCTCAAATTACATAAATGTGGTTTACGTTATATATATTTTTAAACACTCTTGGACTAAACTGCACATATTAAAATGAAATTTGTTTATTAGCTAAATTCTTATTTATGAATTTTAAAGCCAAATTACTTAAATTTCATATTTTTTGTTCAAAGTATTTTTTTTTCACAGTTTTACAGTAAGCCACAACAATTTATAATTTCAAAGGTTAGAAGTTATAACTTGATTTAAGCACAGACACTGTTTTTGTATCTCCCTGGTAATGAGACTGTGCAGAATTCAGGATAAACATTGATTATTCATGAAACAATTAGTTGTAATTAACACTTTTTTTAGAATCCCATATGGTTTCAGACGTCACCATTTCACTAATGCAAACTATCTGAAAGATATTGTGAAAGGCTGAAAAGTTTTGCAGGTGTCAATAAATGGCATGAGGAAAAAAACCTCATTTCTTTGTATACACAAAAAACCCCCCAAACTAAGCAACCAACAACAAAAAAAAAAAAAAAAAAAGAAAAAAAAGGAGAAAGTATACAAACATTCTTGTATTTAAAACCCGATTCTGATATTTACTATTTCTGCGGTGTAGAATATATTACATGAGAAAACAGTCTTGCCTCAGCAAAAAACCAAGCTGAAAACAGAATTTGTTTTTCTCCTATGGTGATCACATTGTTCACATAGTTTAGTAGAATTGCATCTGATTACGCTATCACATTGTTATGTAATATTTACACACTTCTTAATTACATCATTTTAGTATGCGTGTATTCATGTTCCAGCTAGTATTAATTATATTCTGATAAGTGTGTTTTATAGATGTTAGAGGCCCCTGATTAGCTATCCATTCTTTTATTCCTCCTCCCAACTTTTAGAGATAAAAAAAAGAAGCAAAGGAAATATCTGGTAGAAGTAGAGAGAAAACAAAGTTCCAGCTGTAAGAAGTCAGAGTTTTAAAGTGGAGGACTTCAAAAATATTTTAAGCAAGGGAGATTGGAGATTATGCTGTCAATGGGAAAGGCTAACAACCAGAAATTGGGAGTACTGGGGAGGTTGACTCTAGGTGAGATAAAGTGCTAGAACAAGCACATTGTGATTGTAGTTTCATAAGAAACAATAATAGGCTGATTGGTTCAAGATTACCAGATCAAAACTATAAGGAATCAGATTATTCAGATCAATGATTTTGACTAAAACTTCTGTGTTAGTTCACAGCTTGTCAGAGGAGGACTGGCCAATTATATTAGTGTTTGCAAAATTTGTATTCCATTGCACAGAACTTCCCTCGTCTTTTTGCCCGTCCGTAATCCTTGCTCTGTTAAACTGCTGTATGGTATCAAGCATTTTGCAGAAGACCTTTTATTCAAGGAGTTACTGATCTTGGGCAAACCATATCCACTCTGTTGGAGTTTGTACTTATGGCTTTAAAAGTCTGTATGTTAACATGAGTGATTGCAGTATAACCTCTGTGTATACAATAACACTGTAAGGGAAATGTGCTGGAATACCCTGTATATGCATAAGACCTGGATACAGTTCCTAGATACATGTAGCTGGATATGGTCTGTTGGAAAAGGATGACATTCCCACCCATCAAGACACGACATATAGTTTTGTTTGTTATACCAGATACAAGAACCCACTGCACAGGGTAAACCTCTCCATGGATAAAAACAGGGCAGAGTCCTGTGACTGCCCATTAGAGGCCCATCCAATGCTACATGACAGCAGGATTCCCAGCATCTGAAGGGATTTACTTGCTGTCTGTATTTCTCTCCCTTTTCCTACTTTATTATCAAAGCAATTTTATTATGCTATTTTCTGTTAAGCCTTTCTAATTGAGAAAGAACTCTGCAATTTCCCCAGCACAGAACATATACCTAAATGTTCCTTTTTCACTTTTCTAGGTACACAGAACCTGTACCTTTTTCACTTTTCTAAAAATGTGAAACACAGGCTTTCAGTTTTTCTATGAATAGTTTATGTAATGTGATCTAGCTAACAGGAAAACAGGATCCTGTGTGCAAAACATTAGTTAGTATCAAGTCTGAACTTAAGAAACATTGATCATATGGCCAACCACATATTCCTCTGACATACTGTTGCCACAGTCAAAATATGGCTGAAAGCGAGCACTCATTGCTCCCATTGTCCAATCAATGCTGAAACAACCTGATAATCCAAATACTCTAACACAGAAAAGCATAATTTAAAATACTGTTAAAATTATGATACAAAATCCTTGCAATGTTCCTCTGAGTCCTCAGGTTCACAATTTCAGTCTTCTCAAAACAAAGATGAGGGTTTATGACAGAGCTTTCTAAAATCTTCTGTAGGAGAAATGTGACATTGATGGCAGGGCTTTCTACTTCCTCAGTATTGGGATATGCTTGAAGATATTTTTATAATTTATTCCCCGGAAGTAGTTGCATGCAGCCTGATCATTTACCAGGAAAACAAAATCAACACTTTGAAGATACTATGTGTTCTAGCAAATCATGTTTTTTCATTACTGGTAAAATTATTTAGGCTTTTTACTGACATGACAGAGGAGAGTCTCAGTTTTACCTGAGCCTGTCTTGGCCTGAGCTCATTTTCACTTGTTTTCACAACTGGCTGGTGGCGAGGTGTTGGTGCTTTAAGAGCCGAAGCTGCAGGCAGCCTCAACCTTGAGCAATTAATTCCTGACCTTGAGTGAAAAGTAAAACAAAGTGAAAAAAAAAAAAAACCAAAAAAGAATGTGTATGAGACAAGATAAGGATGATTGTGTGCTGTAATTAGTAACCAGTCAGAAGTAAAAGAATGGCTCGTGAACAGGTGGATTTATCCAATTGTTTAGGAGCATGTGTGATAAGCGGTAACGAATCAAAAGTGAAAGAGTGCCATGTGCTTGGGGTTCGCTGGAGCAAAAAAGGGTATATAAGCAGTGCAAAGCTTCAATAAAGTGCTGATGCCTGATGCCTGGAGACATCTCAGTGTTGGTCATTTCTTCATGCGCCACAGAGAGGTGATCACTGCCATACCTGCTTCTGTGAATGCCACTTGTGGTCAAGTTTGATCAAGTGAAGGAGTCACCACACAACAAAGACTTGTCCTCTCTGTCAGTTTAGAGTGAGCCGTTGTGCAACTTCCAAACTCTCTGGGAACCAATGAAAAGATAACAGATTTACAGTTCAGTTGGGGCATACAAAAATAGCCCCAGGTGGACTGCGATATTGAGGAGGAGGAAAATATAAACATCATGGTCTCCTCATGATATGACTCAGACCACAACTTCTTGTAATCCCTGTCTCCCTTTTCTTGAGAAAGATCATCAACTTTAGCACCCAGAGGAACATTTGAAGCCATAATATAACACCATAAACGGTGGCTAGATACTAGCTTCTTGTATAGGCATTTTAGGAGTACTATTCATGAGGCTTTTCTGTTTTTATCTGGACCATCAGTGTTAGTATTATTGTAACTAGACAATATCTCTGCTCTGTTTTGATTAGTTTGCTAATTTCTACTGTGATACAGTAGATGTGTGGTACAGGGTACCACATTATTTGCTAGGACACATAACATCTTCAAAATGTTGACTTTTGTTTTCCTGGTAAATAATCAGGCCACATGCAACTACTTCCAGGAAATATATTATAAAAATATCTTTAAGCATATCCCAATACTGAGGAAGTAGAAAGCCCTGCCATCAATGTCACATTTCTCCTACAGAAGATTTTAGAAAGCTCTGTCATAAACCCTCATCTTTGTTTTGAGAAGACTGAAATTGTGAACCTGAGAACCCAGGGTACTGTACTGTCATACAGTAGAAATGTTCATTTTCCGGCATGATATAATAAGATATCTTATCGGAGATCTCCAGAAATAACTCTTTTTCTAGGCTGAAGTTGTGTGGTTCTGTAACATTTTCAACATGAACTTCAGCTGCTCATTTCTGTTCCTCTCATGAACGAAGTAGCTCTGTGGAACAGGCATTTTGTCAATGCGTCTGGCAATGCAGCAAGTACCATTAGTAAATTCCATCAAAATGACCAACCTCAAAAACATTGTCTCCAAGATAAAGGCATACTGTTGACATACAAGTTTAAGGAATGTTAAAGCAAGTAATATAACTTATTCTTAGCCACCTTATGCTAAACCCAAATTATCATCTATAAAATTCTGGACAAACGGTGTCATTGCTATGTAAATAGAAGGCTATAAACAAACAGTGGTAGGCCAGATACAGCTGCTTCCTCTAACAACTGTTGACCTTGAAAGCAAAATGCAGGAGCCACAGGGATCTTCAACCCAAATTCTAATTTTCCAGGAATTGCAGCTGACTAACCACAGGAAAAGCAAGTGGAGAGCTAAAAGCATACTGGAATACAGTGTGTCATTTCCAAGGCCCTTGCCTACATAAAGTGTTTGATATATGATAATGCTAAACCAGCAGTGATTCTGGTAAGCTGAGCATGTAACTGTACTTTGAATGACTTTCATGAATCAGCATGTGTAGACAGTATGTCCAAGAGGAAATGTTGTCATAGTGGCTTCACCAGATGATCTAGATACACAGAGATGAAGATTACCAACTTGTCAAATTTATTACCTTATTTTGTGTTCTGCAGAGTAAAGGGATAAAGGCACTGAACAAGACATCATTAAATTAAAGTATCATATAAAGTTCAACTGTCCTTATTCTGCTGTGGATATTCACTTTTGACCATTATTACACTTTCAATGGGCCTTTGGCTTTACCTGCTGGAGTCAGCCCATGATCACAGAATCACAGGATGTTAGGGATTGAAAGGGACCTCG